>NW_007736410.1:51775-54653 GCF_000696425.1 Galeopterus variegatus | reverse complement strand
CAGGCTGCTTCTACTCATGGCGGAAAGTGGCAGCAGCCAGCAGGTACAAGCAGATCACATGACGAGAGGAAACAAGAGAGAGGAAGCAAGAGAGAGAGAGAAGGTGCCAGGGTCTTTTTAAGCAATGAGCTCTCAGGGGAACTAATAGAGCGAGAACTCACTCATTAATCCCCCCTCCCCCAGGGAGAGCATTAATCCATTCATGAGGGATCCGCCCCCATGACTCAATCAGTTTCCAACACTGCCACATTGGAGATCAAATTTCCACATGAGTTTTGGAGGGGACAACACATCCAAACTCCATCAGAAACCCACTTCAGACTTCTAACCTTTGGAATTGTAAGATAATAAACTTACATTTGGCCCTCCATATCTGTGGGTTTCACATCCACAGATTTCATGAATTTAACCAAGCATGAATGAAAACATTCAAAAAAAAAAATGGATGATTGTGTCTGTACTGAACATATACAGACTTCTAACCTTGCCATTATTCCCTAAACAATACAGTATAACAACAATTTACACAGCATATCATACATCGCATTAGGTATTATAAGTAATCTATAGATGATTTAAAGTATACAGGAGAATATGTGTAGGTTATATGCAAATACTACACCCCTTTATATAAGGGATTTGAGCATCTGTGGATTTTGGTATCTGCAGGGGGTCCTGGAACCAATACCGCCTAGATACCAAGGGACAGCTGCATAATGTTTTAAGCCACTAATTTTGTGGCAATTTGTTACAGCAGCCATAGGAAACTAATGCAGCAAGCTACCTGTCCAAGGTTTGAGTCACTATGGGAGGGAATACTAAAGGGCTTGGAGAGAGGAAAATGTAAGCAAATAGGCCATTCCTGCAACAAGCAGCTAGAAAATAGAATATTTCTGGGTGTCCCAGAAGAACAGGACATGGTCTGTTAAACACATAGCTCCATCTCTGCCACAACTGTATTTTAATAATAATAATAATAAATACAGGGACACTGATATGCAGTCACTCATGTGGACCGCTGTCTAGATCATAGTTGAATGATACCTTTCAAAATTTCCTGGTTGTAGTTTTACCAGTGCTCTTTCCTTTAGCTTTTCAAAATGCTTTTCCTACTTTCCAACCTTCTCCCATTCCACTCACCATCTCCTCTCCTCTTGGTAAAATCTTATTCATCCCTCAAATTGCACTAAAATATTTCTTCCTCCAAGGGCTCTCTTGATCCTTCCAGCTAGATTCTTGATCTCTCCTTTGTCCTCCACTGTCTTACCAAATTTTTTCATCCCAGGCCTATTGGTTAAGACTAAGAAGCGTCTGTTTAGCAAAAGAATGTTAATTTCTAGCCTTGGGAAGTTTAGACTCTATCTAAGAAATAAATGTAAACACAAAAATATGTCTGGAATCTGTCCACTGCTCTCTTCCCAGCGGTCATCACCCTGGGACAGCCCATTGGTTTCATCCTGACTTTACTGTCATGGACTGCTCTGCTGGCCTCCGCTCCAGCTGCCCTCAACGCATTCTCTACACTAAAGCTGTTTTCTTAAACAGCTTTATGGAGATACAGTTCACATAAGGCACAATTCACCCATCTGAAGTGCACCATTCAGTGGTTTTTAGTATCTTCAGAGTTGTGCACCTGTCACCACAATCAATTTTAGAACATTTTTATTAACCCCCCCTAAAAGTGCATATCATTTAGCCGTTACTCTCAATTCCCCCAACCCAGCCCTAGTCCTTCCAGAACATACAAACCCCATCATTTTATTTTCCTGCCTAAACTCTTTCAATGGCTCCCATCATTCCATCGCACTTAAAACTACAAACACTTATGTCATTTTTTCCTAATTTGCCTGTCCAGTCTCACCTTGTGTTTTTCCTCTTGCTCATTGCCAGGAGCAATGTCTACTTTCAGTCCTCAACACACCAAGCTCTGTCTGTGCGCAGGACATTTGCAAGCACTGTGTCCCCCACTAACGCAATGCTTTGTTCCACTCATAGTTTATCTAACTCCTACTGCACCACAGGGTTTTAGTGGAAGTGACATGACCTTAGAGAAGCCTTCAATGACACTCTCCTTGGTGACTCGCCAAGTCATGCTTGTTGTTCAGTGATACATAGCATCTTATATTTTTTATTCATAGCATTTATCCCCATTTTAAATTATACATTTATTTGTTTTATTACTTGACTAAGGTTTTTCCTCTACTAGATCATAACGTCCATAGACATGAAGATTGTGACTTTTCTTTCCTCAGTGAATACCCAGTTTCCAGCACTGTATCCAGAAGATAGTGGGAACCCAATAAATATTTGCCAAAAAGAGAGTGAATTTCTGAATGAATGAAGCAATCTGAATAACAAAAGCAAAAGTGAGGCTCTCAAGAACTTCAAAATATTCATGGTCTTTAACCAAGTAATAGCATCTCTGGGATTATATCTTAAGAGAATAATCATAAATAAAGGGCAAAGAGTAATTTATAAAGGCAAAGGTTGAAGGCTCCATGAATGTCCCAACCATTGTGCAGGGGTTACAGAGCCCACAGTACAGTCACTCAGTGGAGCATTACGCAGTTATTAAAACTGAATAAATAAAGTAAAAATGATGTACAGGGCATTTCAAAAAGTTCATGGAAAAATAGAATTAAAAGGTAACATGAATCATTCCACAAACTTTTTGAAGTACCCTCTTTTTTTTCATTATTTTTTTATTGGTTATGAATACTCATCAGATACAAAGCTGATTGTTACCCCTAGTGCCCATGATGTGAGCACCAGATTCATACTGGCAGCATACCCATTACCACAAATTGCATTTGTACCCCGTGTCCCCCACCCAATTATCCCCAACTACCCTCTCCTTCCCCCTTGCCCCCTGACTCCA
>NW_007736410.1:31014-51556 GCF_000696425.1 Galeopterus variegatus | reverse complement strand
TCCATGAATGTCCCAACCATTGTGCAGGGGTTACAGAGCCCACAGTACAGTCACTCAGTGGAGCATTACGCAGTTATTAAAACTGAATAAATAAAGTAAAAATGATGTACAGGGCATTTCAAAAAGTTCATGGAAAAATAGAATTAAAAGGTAACATGAATCATTCCACAAACTTTTTGAAGTACCCTCTTTTTTTTCATTATTTTTTTATTGGTTATGAATACTCATCAGATACAAAGCTGATTGTTACCCCTAGTGCCCATGATGTGAGCACCAGATTCATACTGGCAGCATACCCATTACCACAAATTGCATTTGTACCCCGTGTCCCCCACCCAATTATCCCCAACTACCCTCTCCTTCCCCCTTGCCCCCTGACTCCACGTTGTAGCCCAAGGTACGTTCTCCCCCTCTGTAAGTCCAATGCACCACTGTGATCTTTTTTTGCTTCCTTCTTTCTCTCTTAGCTCCCACATATGAGTGAGTACATGTGGTATTTATCCCTCTGTGCTATGCTTATTTCACTTAACATAAGTTTCTCCGGGCTCATCCACGTTGTTGCAAATGGGAGAATTTCATTCTTTTTTATGGCAGAGTAGTATTCCATGGTGTGTATATATTCCTTATCCAGTCATCCATCGATGGACATTTAGGTTGGTTCCATGTCTTGGCTATTGTAAATAGAGCTGTGATGAACATGGGAGTGCAGGTATTCCTTTGACATGATGATTTCCATTCCTCTGGGTATATACCCAGAAGTGGGATTGCTGGATCATATGAAAGATCTATCTGTAGTTGTTTGAGAAACTTCCATACTGTTTTCCATAGTGATTATACTGATTTACAGTCCCACCAACAGTGTAGGAGTGTTCCCTTCTCTTCACACTCTCACCAGCATTTGTTATTCTCCATCTTTTCGATTATAGCCAGTCTAACAGGGGTGAGGTGGTATCTCAGTGTAGTTTTAATTTGCACTTCCCTGATGACTAGTGATGTTGAGCATTTTTTCATGTACCTGTTGGCCATCTGTGTGTCTTCTTTTGAAAAATGTCTATTCAACTCCTTTGCCTATTTTTTAATTGGTTATTTGGTTTTTTACTGTATAATTGCTTGAGTTCCTTGTATATCCCTTGTCAGATGCATAGTTAGCAAAAATTTTCTCCCAGTCTTTAGGTTGTCATTTCACTCTGTTGATTGCTTCCTTTGCTGTGCAGAAGCTTTTTAGTTTGATATAGTCCCTTTTGTTTATTTTTTTTTTTACTGCTTGTGCTTTCAGGCTCATGCTCATAAAAGCTATCGTAACCAAAACAGCATGGTACTGGTATAAAAATAGACATTCAGACCAGTGGAGTAGAATTGAGAACCCAGAAATCACCCCTCAGGCTTACAGCCATCTGATACTGGACAAAGGCAACAAAAATCTACATTGGGGAAAAGATTGCCTCTTCAACAAGTGGTGCTGGGAAAACTGGATATCCATATGCAGAAGAATGAAACTAGATATGCACCTCTCAACCATACACTAAAATCAATTCAAAATGGGTTAAAGACTTAAAAGTATAAGACCTGAAACTGTAAAATTACTAAAAGAAAATATAGGTGAAACACTTCAGCAGCTAGGTCTGGGCACAGACTTTATGAACATGAGCCTGAAGCACCCTCTTAATACATTGATTGATCTAATAACATCAAATGTCTATGATTTAACAGAAAGTTAAAAAGCGTGATAGTATATGATTACAGCAATGTTAAAAAATGTACTTAATATAGAAGAGTTCCATTAAAAATCTGAACACCTAACACAGACAAAGATTAATAGTGCCTACCTGTAGTTGTTGCAGCAGTAATTATTTATTTTTATCTTTACTGTTCTTATTTTCTAAATTCTCTTTAATGAGCAGGTGTTGTTTTTATCACCAAGAAGATAAACATTAACAAAGTAAAAGCACTAAATGTAGTGTTCATTACAGTGAGAACAGTGACCAGAGTGCTGAGGGATTGGGGCAGGGTAGGGAGGAGGGAAAATCTGTTTATCACCCCTCCCCAGCTGGGAGCTGCATGTATGACCACTTCTGTCCTTCCCACTTTCCTGTGTAACAATGGCATTCCTGGTGGCCACACCTGCCCCTATGCTTAGAGAAGCCTCCTGGCAGTGGTGGCACATTTCCTCTGCACCTTTCACACTGTCTCTCTGTCTCCTGCTATTAGCAGGACTGGTTTTGTGACATGTCAGTCTGAGATGAGGCCACCAGGCTGAGCAGACTGCTACTTGCTCCTTCATGCTAATTAGAAAAAGGCACCCTTGCGGCAGGTGCAGCCCAGAGCCAGGAGGTGAACCGATGAGCAGAATCCAGCTGGATTTCAGCAGCCTCCCCACCTGCCACCTCCTCCCCTCCCTCCCGTAGGATGAGACCTCTCTCTAGCACTGTTTCTTTGAGTGAAAGCTTAGTTACGTTTGAGATCAGTGAGCACATTGAAATTCAACCAGCTGGGGTGAGATGTTCATTCCCACACTATCTTCTTCACACAATTTTGGGTGTGTGCACACAATACTGTACTGCAGTTAGATTTAAAGATTCTAGAAGGCAGGGAAGACTTTATCAGAAGCATTACTTCCATAAGCACAGATCAGGGTGCACCATGAACCTTCCTAGTTGGCCAGCAAAATGCTATATAATTACCAAGTATGCAAGTAGCAAGAAAGGGTCAATTCACAGCATATAAAAGCTAAAAGCATATTTTTAAAAAACAATCTAATTTACTTGATAATAAAGAAAACTAAAAATTTTTAATTAGTTTAAGAAAACTAATAATATTAAAATGATGACAAATAATAATAGTAACAAAACAATAAAAGAGTCTAAAAGCAAAAGAAGACTAAGGAGACTGGACAGCCAAATGAAATGTACAGTCCTGGATTGGATCCTAGAGCAGAAAAAGAGCTTCCATGGAACAATCAGGAAAAATTGGATAAGGTCTGTAGATTAGACAATAGTGTGGCATTAATGTTAATGCTCTGAATATTAACAAGGATTCTGTGGTTATGTTAGACATAGTCATGGGGGTATTTGAATCCAGGGGATACAGGAATTCTTTTTACCCTGTTTGCAACTTTTTTCTTTTTGTCATCTCAAAACAAAAAAACAAACAAACAAAAAAACAACGAAACACACACGCATGTGCAGGTGCACATATGCGTATGCACACACACTCACAAGCTTAGTCCCTCCACAGCGTTTTACACATGAGCACACCGAGCATCTCCGTCACTGGCTCGGGGTCAGACAGCAAGCGAGCAGCAACAGAGGGAGGACTCGGGCCCCGCCTTCCTGGCCAGGGTCCACCGTCTGACTCACATGCATGAGATAGGCCTGTGAGGCCCCGTGGATGGGAGGAGGCTCTTGGAAAATGACCCTTAGTTGCTCTTTTCCAGTAACCTTGGTTTGCTCAGTGTGGTCAGACCCAGTTTAAAGACTGCAGAAGGTAAGATAATACTGTGTCTTGCCCAGGGCTTAGGGACTAAGTAATATTCCATTCATCCCTGAGGAACAGCTCTCTCAAGGCTTTGGTCTGTTCGGAAAGTCCATTGTCCACCGGCATCCTCGCTGCCTGTGAGAAGCCCTTGGAGGGGCTGAAGGGAGAAGGTCACTGCAAGGTCATTGCACAGTGGTCAGCGTAGTGCTCACCTGAATATCTAGGTGCTGCCAAAGCTGGAGGCAGAACTGTGTTCTGTTGGGTTCCTTCAAGGACTTTGCTCCTGGCTAGAGAGGAATTCCATTCCTGGATCTAACAGCAGCCCTTGCTCACTATCCAGGAATGAATGCATATGCCAAATAATAGCAAAAAACGTGGTCCTGAGTTGGGTGTCACTATTTTTACGATCAGGGAATGAGCTGAGGCATAAGGAATGAAGCAGGCTTCACTCAGAGCACAGAGACCTCACCCTGGGGCTGTCTCTCAGTGCAGGATGCTGCAGACGAAGTACTAGCCTTGTCTAGCTCAGACCATGGGGCCCACGTCCTCATATGGCCTTTGGTGGGGATAAGGAGAGTCAGCTGTGATGGAGTGGTGGTACCATGCACTCACAAGGATGTGCATTCCAGAATCTTTAAGGTCAAGGTGAGACCCACTCCCAAGTTGGTTTGTTCTTAAGTGCTTATCCATCTTTGGAGGGCAAATGATCTTTCCACAGACTGTCCATAAAATTTGATGTTTTGGGCTTCCTTTCTCCTCCTTATCTGGTGCCTCCAATTCATGATCATTTGTGTGTGTGTGTGTGTGTGTGTGTGTGAATTGATCCCCTCATAGACTTTCATCTTTGAAAAGTTGTTACCATCTCTTGATGTTTCTGCTCCCTCCACTTCTACTTGTCCCTGTGGGTTTATAACCTTAAAAAATTTTTCTTTATTGGCATTTTTTAGTTGGGTTTTGGAAGACATGGAGATAAATGCATGATTTCCGTCCATCTGGTTTGACTATATGCACAAATATAGAATTTTCGACCTCAAATCAATTCCCTGCCCATTGAGGGAAAAAGACCTGGCCACTGTGTACAGCCGTGTAGACTGTTCATTGCACAACCCGGGGGCATCCTGCACACGGACTCTAAGTTGTGTAGGTTAGAGCCCCAGGGGAAAGAGAATCAGATCTCAACTCCCAGGCTCAGGAGGCCAGCATTCCCTTAGTGACCAGGAAACCAAATGTCAGTGTTTAGAACACTCCAACATTTCAGCTTTCTCCCACTGGGCTACAATGAGTCTGAACACATCAAGATCAGTGAGTGCAGAGACGCGTTAAGAGTGACCTTGGACACATCACTTAAACGTCTCTGGGTTTAGTCTCTTTACCTGTAAAATGGGAATGGAGCTGTAAATGATGCTCATCTTGACCTCTACTGCAAACACTCCCTTGTGATCCTGAGTCCCTACCCCTCCCACAGCCACTCCCCCAGCGCTGACTGCATGGCAGGAGGTGCCTGGAACTTTCAGCAAGAGGATAATAAATGGTGATTCTGAACATTCGGCATCTACAAGAGGGTTTTCAGGAGTCAGGGGGAAATGGAAAAAATTTGGACATTACAATGCACCTGCTGGTGAAGCATTGCCAATTTTTTTTTCCATGATTACTGTCCTTTGCACTGAGATAAGATCTTTTTCTATCTCTTTTTTAAATTTTTCAATGTCATTCATTTCTTTAAAAAAATAAAAGAAAAAAATAATGATAAGAGAAAAAAATAAAGAGAACATCAGCTTTAGTTTGCCGTATGATGGGAGGTGCCAAGGTTGATGGCTGAGCATCCCTGCAAGATGCAGTCAGACGAATTAGGAGGATGCCACGGCCACAGATGGGAATGGAGCTCAGGACCACAGTCAGGGACATCTCCTGACCTGCAAAGACCATTCAGACATGCAATGATCCCTCGGGCCCAGAGCTATTGTAATGGTAACCAAGGAGGAAACTAGATTTCAACCCGAAGCAAAATGGGGCTTTTCAGCTGTCTAATCATACGAAGAAGATCAAAGAACCCAAGGACCATGGGACAGGGCCAGCGATGGGTAGTTGCTTTCTTGAGACATTCCCCACCCCATGCACAGGAAAGGGGCTTGGGGAGACACCATCTCTTTGTCTGGATTGCTTCAGCACTGGTCTCTTGTTTGTGTTGGAGGCAATGATCAGATGTAGAAGAAACTTATCAGGTGTGTTATGTGAGAGGTGGAGAGTCACCAAAGACAGTTGCATTCAGCTGAAGCAGGTACCTAAAGGCTGGCAAAGCCCAAAGCTACCGAACAGGCCATGATAATCATTATGGCCATTACAGGCATTTATTGAGTGTCTGCTTAGAGCCTGACCTCTAACCCTCAAGCCATTGTTCCAGATGGAGGAAGTTATTTCTACTCTATCTCTTCAATCCAATCAAGCTCAATCAAAAAAAAAAAAAAAAATATATATATATATATATGTATATATATATATATGTGTGTGTGTGTTTATTCTGTGTCAGACACTGCTGATTTTTTTTCCTTCAAAATATTAGATCCATTGTCAGCTTTCCATTTCATCTCCCCTGCCCTGCCCCAGTTCTCACCTCCCAGCATTTCAAGAACCTCCTAACTCTCAGGGTCACTCTGCCTTTGTTCTGTCTCCTTCAAATCACCCTCAGCCTGAGGGATTTTCCAAAGCAACAGCCCTTGCCAAGGTACCCGCTTGTCCGAATCTCTCCACTGACTCCCATCACCACCAGGACATAGGGCTGCTTGCTCTCTGGGCTCACAGTTGCCCCGCCTGGATCTCTGGTTCTCTCAGCACCACCTAACACCTTGAACTTGTGCCGAACATCACAGTGCTGCCGACATTGCACCGTTGCCCTTCTACCTGAACTGGCTCTCTCTTTTCTTTCTGGCTAGTTCCTTCCCACCTTCTTCCAACATGTAGCTCCTGACTCGCAAATGCTACCCTGTGCATACACCTCTATTCCAGCACTTACCCCCGTGCGTTATAATGATCTGTTGGCATGTTTCTGCTAGACTATGAACTGCTACAGGCAGGCCTCTATCTTGATTGTCTTTGGATTACTATCTTTAGGGAGTAGCTAAGCACACATTACGTGCTCGATAAAAACCTCTTATAACACTTATTATGTGTCCAGTGCCACTAAACACCTTACAAACATTTCTATAATCTCTACTAAAATTGTGCACCCAACATATGGCACAGCTGTTTTAGATGCATTAACCTTACCAGCTAGAGTGATCTTTGAGAAACATGAGCCAGCACACACCCCTCCCTGGCTCCACTGGCGGCCCCCGTCGTCCAGCCCACCCTGGGCATTGCGCTCACTGCTCCCTCTGCCTGCAGCTCTCACTCTCAGATCCTCACCGGGTGGGTTCCTCCTTGTCACATGGGTGCCCACTCTCCTGTCACATCCCCTCCCTGAAGAAGCCTCTTCCCTCCACCCATGAGTCAGGAATCACTGCACATCAGTCTTTCCATCTCATCAGGGTGTGTGTCTGAGCCTGGGTCTGTCTCAATCCTCTGCGTGTTTCTGTGCTGCCTCCCACAGGAATGTCAGTTCCACAAGAGCAGGGACTTGTCTCTGTCCCCCAGGCTCAGAATACTTCCTGGCACATTGTCTCAATGACATTTTCCAGTATCTAAGTTATTCCTCCCAGCAATCCCAGGAGCTAAGTACTAATATATCCCCATTTTTCAGATGCAGAAAGAAAGTTCAAAGAGATTCATTGAGTAGACTGTACAGCTCTTCAGCTGAGAAAACAGACCTGTTTGGTTTTATAGCCTGTGCTCTTTGGATGACTCCTATACTAGTCTCTGCTTACACACCTGAGAGGGCGCCCCTGGCTGGAGAAAGGTGCACGATGTCCCACCCCGTCCCTGTTGTGTCTCTTGTCTTTCCTCCAGGTGTTCCCTCTCTCTGCTTCTGCTTGACTTGCCTGTGCCCTCAGCGCTGGATCAGGCTACTCCACGGTTGGGTCAGACCCCTTGTTGGAGTCTGGCATGGGGCATTCTACCTACCCGTGGCCTGGACAGTGTCTCCTTCCAGTGCCAGTATTTCACGAAGGCCTGTGTTTTTGAATGCCTGCTCTTCTTTAAAATGGGGTGAACATTTGAAAGGGCAAGGAGCATTCAGGAGGCTGAGCTTTGGCATGCATTTAGGATGCTCAAGATGGCATTTCATTGGCAATCAAACTCCCTTCTTACATAGAATGGCTTCAGGTCACAATGTCACCTCCAAATTTGATCTCTGAATCACAGACTCTAATTTTGTTTCCCTCTGGAGACTGAGATCTCAGTTTTAATGATTCTTTTTTCTCCAGTTTTCTTACCATGAAGAAGACAGTCTAAAATTCATTCACCTGTTTATTCATTCCACACACATTTCTAGCCCCAACTGTGCACCAGGTGCTACGTTAAGTTTGCTGAAGCAACGTAGATGTGCAAGACATGCCAGTCCCTCCTCACTGCCAGGTTCAACAGGGCTGGAAGATGTGTGACGGCTTCCCCAAGAGAGCAATCATTTTTATTTTTGCCCTGATGTCAGATCCTTCACTCCACCATCTTGACCTCTTAAATTTAAGAGAGCTTCCCTCTGACCATGAAAAAGCACCCGAGGTTCCATGAAAAACATTAGCTCTTGCATAAAGCTGTCAAACTCCTGAGAAGAACTGGCCCAACCCAGGCACTCCAAAAGACAAAGATTAAGGAGCACAGAGGAGATTAAAGAAAGCATTTTTCAACTTCAAGGATGGAAGAATGCCCAGTAATAGAGCCAGAAAAAGACCCAAGGAGGTCAATAGAGGTGATCTGACATCAAAGTCAAAGTAAAGTACATGGAAGAGAGGAAGTGAGGAAGGAGGAAAAATAGAGGTCAAAAACCCCACTCTCTTACCCAAAAGTGGTGACTGCATTTAACTCAGGGGCCCCTTCTGCTCTCCCAGGACTTTGGGGTTATTGGGGAGACAGATGGTAATGATGGGAATGCTGGTGCACATTCAGCCCATCTAGGAGCTACTTTTCCTATTCCTGAAGCCTGCACCTTATACTTGCTGAAACCTGTGTTAGACTCTGGTCGATCAGCTGGCTTGCAGCACAGCAGAGATCATAAAAGCTGTCAATGCCGACTGACATAGCTCTGATTTTTAAAGATGTTTCCATCCCCAGGTTTTGCCACCTTTAACTGAGATTTTCACCCTATGTGGCCAGGAAAGGGGAGTGTGGGGCTATAGGAGAGCCCCACAGGAACAAGAACTTCACGACCATGTTGTAAATGCTCACTGGTTTGCCAGGGCCATTGTTAGCCTTACATTCCTGTCTGACTAGGGAAGGAATCTGTCCTCAGCGGAGAGTAATCATTCTAGGGCTGAGGTTTTCTGCTTGTAGGTTAGTTTGTTTGCTTAGTGAGATTGAGATGATCTTACTTTCATGCAGTTGTATACATGGAGCCTAGTTTGAGGAGGCCACTTTTACAGTGTGAGACTCATAGTCACACAACGCCGTTGGTTTACAGGCAGAGCCACAGCACAAAAGAAAAGAAGAAAAAGGCAAGTGTTGCTTCTTCAATTCTCTTCTTCTGGCCCACATCCCAGAACAGCATTGTCAATTAGGGAGATAAGCACAGAGACTCTGCTTTTCCCCTTAAAGGAGCCATTAGTGAGTGGCACCAGCCGAGGGCTGTGACTGTCCCTCCCTGTCTAGGTGTCCTGTCTGTAATTGTCACTAATGCACATTCATTAGATATTTCATTAGCTAAGCCAAAAACCTATATCCTGATCTTTAGCTGAAAACATCTCTGAATTAGATCAGGAAAATTAGAATAAAACTCATTCACCAGTGGCAATTAATGAGTCATGACAAAGGAAGAGGAAGGAGTGGGGAGAGAGTGGCTCTCCTTCCTGCTGCTGAGACCTGAGTGGAAGGGGAAATCACACTGCATTTCATGAGTCCCCTGGTGCATGAAGCCATCGCTGCTCCCAGCCACCAGGCTTCCCAGCCCAGCTCCTGGGCTTTGGGTGCTTCCTTTCAGTGCCCCAGGGGAGGAAGATAGCACATGCATGGCAGGAGGTCAGTTCTCAGGGTGGGACCCAGCACTCCGTGGGTGGTGTCTTTGGTGGTCTTCCAGACAGGGGGCTCTTTTTGTCTTCCTTTTGGTGTGGAAGAGACATTGGTGGCCATTGCTTCCAACCTTCGTTTCCCACACAAAGGAAACTGAGGCCCAGAAAAGGTAGGCAACTTGTCCCTGAGCACATAAGTAATGTTTTGAAGGATGGGGACCCCAATCCAGCCTCCAACTTTATGTTTAATGCTCTTTCCTCCAACCATCATGTCCTCAGCTATTGGGCAACAATCCATCCAGTACATAATACCTACTACATAGATGTATTATGAAGTCAGCTGTCACAGGAGGTGACTGACACTTCACCTGGAAACAGGTGCAAGTACATATCTCAGAATTATCTCACCTGATGGGCAAAGGAACTGGGGTATCTTTATACCCACTCCCAGGTCATTGCTGAGTTCTGCTCCTGGTGGGGAATGTTAAGTGCTGGGCATTTCTAGCTTACCTTGCACAGATAGAATGGCCCTCTCTCAGGCACAGAGAAACAGACTGTGGAAGTCGCAAGACCGAGGGAGCACACCAACATGCAGAAGGTCTGAAGTCACGGGTGGAGCATGGACAACATCTGCTATTGTGGGGCAGAACAGCAAGCCATCGCAGCCATGCAGAGGCACTGAGACTTGTGAGAGCATGACGTTCTGGGAGAAAAGGAACCAGAAAAGTGCTTGAGGCCTCAGCTGCAGGAGGGAGAGGATGAGACGGTAAGGATGGATGGTTTAAATATGCCCCCAAAGCTCACTGAAGCTTGACCCCCATCATAATGGTGTGCAGAGGGAGGGAAATTAGACTTTGGTGTTTGAAAGTTGGGGCCTTTGGGAGGTGATTGGATCATGAGGACTGCACTCTCATGAATGGATTAATCCATTCACGGATTAATGGTGTATTAGTCCGTGTTGTGTTGCTATAACAGAATACCTGAGACTGGGTAATTCATAAAGAACAGAGGTTTATTTGGCTTACGATTCTGGGACAGCTGCATCTGACATGGGCCTGAGGCTGCTTCTACTCATGGTGGAAAAACACAGTCAGCAGCAGTACAAGCAGATCACATGGCAAGAGGAAGTAAGAGAGAGGGAGGGGAGGTGCCAGGGTCTTTTAAACAACCAGCTCTTGAGGGAACTAATAGAGCAAGAACTCACTCAGGCTCCCCTCCCCCAGGAAGAACATTAGTCCATTCATGAGGGATCTGCCCCCATGACTCAAACAGCTTCCAACACTGCCACATTGGGGATCAAATTTCCACATGAGTTTTGGTGGGGACGACACATCCAAACTCTATCAAATGGGTTAATGGTTTAGCGGGTTATCAGGGAGTAGTGCTCTATAAGGAGAGGAAAAAAACATGGAAATGCGTTCTTGCTCACCCCTCACTGTGTGATACCCCGGCTCACCACAGGACTCTGAAGAGTCCCAGCCAAGAAAAAGGCCCTCACCAGATGTACGGCTCAAACTTGGACTTCCCAACTTCCAAAACCGTAGGAAATAAATTTCATTTTCTTATAAATTGCCTAGTGTTGGGTATTCTGTTATAAGCAACAGAAAACACACTGATACAAATGGGTAGACAGAGGTGAGATGCAGGACGTTTTTGTGAGGCCCTGTTACATAATATGAGTGGTTTGTATTCTGTTGTCATGGTTGATTGTGTATAAGGCAAAAGGAGAGGAGTCTAGAATGACTCCTAGATTTCTGGAAAAGGGGCTGGAGAAAGAGCTTGCAGCAAGCCCAGGCCCAGTACAGACCAAGACTTGGTTTTCACAGGTCTGATGGGATCCGGGTCCCTACACAAGTGTTTTGGGCCTCCTAAGCACAGTTGCAGAAAGCTGGCTTGTCACAGCAGGGCATATCTAACTCACTTGCTCCAGGCCCTATCTCTAGCTGGGACTTGCAGATAGTCTGGGTCTTGAAACAAGATGTCACAGTTGGGAACAGCGGATGGACTGGTGCAGTGGCAGCCCTTCCTGACCCTCAGTGCAGCCACTCCCATGTCCCCCTGCCTCATGTGCTCCCTTTGGCAGGGTGGTCTCACTACCCACTGACCTCCCACAGAGACCTCAGCTGCATTGAAAACAAAACTTGCTGCACTGTAAACTTCCTGGAGTGCCGCCTGCTCCTCTTGTCTTAACTTACATCCTCATGTGCCTGCTGGGCCTCGTTTTCCGTGCTCTCAAGTAAGAGGATTGTGCTACGTCTCTGAGAACCCTGTAAGATGCGGTGCTCGCTCGCTTTGTCCTCAGCACATGCCACAAAAGGGCTCCGCAGTGGGGATGCAGTGGGTTGATCCCGCCTCCCTCCAGGGTTTCAGAAAGGGGTTGGAAGGCTGGACTGTAGCACGAGACCAAGAGAAAAGTGGAGGTTACAGAGAGATGGGGGATGACGCAATGTCTAGAGTCCTATCCAGACATGGAGGTCCAGGATTCTTGGGTTCTATGGATACTTTGGAAACAAGTAAACAAAAATCTTTATAAGAGCTCCCAGAACTGTGGCTGAGCAAGCCAGCAGGTGACAATGACATCATTTTTATTCCTCAATATCTCTAGCCTCTGTCACCCGCCAGTCCTGCTCTAAGCAGTGAGAAGCCATGGGGTTTGTTTCTTACCGTCCAGGAGTTGAATGTGCAGTGCAACAACTTGGGATTAGAAAGTCCTCCTGGGCCAGCCCGGTGGCGCACTGCTACAGTGCGCCGCTTGGGAGCACGGCGGCGCTCCCGCCGAGGGTTCGGATCCCACATACAGACCGGTTCCCGCTCACTGGCTGAGTGAGGTGCGGGCGCGACACTGAGGGTTGCGATCCGTTGCCGGACACGAAAAAAAAGACAAAAAGGAAAAAAAAAAGAAAGTCCTCCTGACTATGGGGTTAGCGCACCTGACACTTAGCAAGTGTTCAGTAAGTCCCAGTAATGGTCGTTGTCATGTTTGTCTACAGAATTTCATTTTCTGGAAATTGTTTGCCCGAGTTTGAGTTTGAGGTCATTGTATCTGTTGTTTGAGAGGAAGGGTGAAGCAAGGGGGTAAATGATAAATCTGGAAGTAGGTAATTCTCATAGCCCTTGGTCTGCTAGAAATAATAAGCTCTGTCATCTTAGCCAAGTCACTCAGCCTCTCTGAACACTCATATTGTAAAAGTGCCTGCCACATGGTGTCCAGGAACATTTCCAGTCTGTGTGCCGCTGTCCGGAGGATACACAAAGGATTTGCCCAACTCCTCCAGTAATAGAGCCAGCCTATCCCACTGATTCCTGAGTGGTGTCCACACAATACCGTAATGACCTGCCAGTTAGGTTCAAAAACACAGCCCAGAATGCTGCTGTGCTGTATGCAGAGGTAATAGAGGCTAATACTCTCCTGCTAGCATGCCTGGTATTGCACACAATGAGACAGCCTGTTCTGCTTCCTTCTGGCATAACACCCAGGTTGCCTGCCTTGTCTGGGAGATGGATGGCAAGCCGTGTCCACTGGTTCAGCTGCCGAGTGCCTGAGCCCGGAGCCTCCGTGGTGCAAGGTGACTGAGTTGGGAAGGCTGCATATCCAGGCTCTCGCCTGGGGACTCCCTTTTCCATTTACATTTTCAATTTCCAGACTTGTCAACAGTTCCTGTCTCTCTTCTCAGAGAAGAAATGGAAACTCAAAAACAAAAGGTAAATTCCCTTTAAACTGCATGGAGATTTCCCTTTAAATCAGCATCCTGGTCTGTGGGACTCCTATTTGCCAAAAGTGATGGTTTCATTGTGCTGTTTGTCACAAAGTCCATCTTGGGGACTGCGCTCCTCAGGGTGAGATTGCAGGAAACAGGAAGGGACCCCTGTCTCCAGCCCAGCTCCAGCTGTGTCCTGGACTAACCACTGTCTCCTTCAAGTGACCATCCAAAGCACTCTGGGTCTGTGTGACTTATCTTTTTTAATTGAAATATAATTCATATACCATAAAATTCACCCTTTTAAGGTGTACAATTTATTTTTAGTATATTTTCATGATTGCACAACTATCATCATTATCTAATTCTGGAACATTTTCATCTCCTCCAAACCCCATGCCTATTGGTAGCCATTCCGCATTCTCTGCTTCTCCCACCCCTTGGCCACCACGTATCTACTTTCTGTCTTTATGGATTGGCTTGTTCTGGATGTCTCGTATAAATGGAACTATAGAATACATGGCCTTTACGTCTGGCTTCTTTCACCGGGCATAACATTTTAAGGTTCACCTACATTACAGAAAGTGTAAGTACTTCATTTTTTATGACTACATAATATTCTATTGCATGATATGCATGTTTTATTTATCTCTTCATCAGTTGATGAACATTCGAGTTGTTTTAACCCTTTGGCTAAATAAATAATGCTTATATAAACATTTGTGTACAAGCTTATGTGTGAACATATTTCAGTTCTCTTGGGATTGCTATTTCCAACATGGTTGCACCATTTTACATTCCCATAAGCAATATGGAATCAAGTTTTTCCACGTCTTCACCAACATTGTTATTTCTGCCTTTTTGATTATAGCCACTCTAACAGATATGAACTGGTATCTTATTGTGGTTTTGATTTGCACTTCCCTAATGACTGATGTTGAGTATTTTTTCATGTGTTTATTTGCCATTTGAATATATTTTTGGGGAGAGATGTCTACTCAAATCCTTTTCCCATTTTTTAATTGGGTTATTTTTCTTTTCATTATTGAGCCATAAGAGTTCTTTACATATTATTGATTCTAGACTCTCATCAGATATATGATTTGCACATATTTTCTCCCATTCTGTGTCTATCCTTTGAAGCAGAAAAGGTTTTAATCTTGATCAAGTCCAATTTATCTATTTTTTTTTCCTTTGGTTACTTAACCTTTGGTGTCATATCTAAGAAACATTGCCTAATCCAAAGTCATAAAGACTTTCCTTATCTTTTTTCTTTTATAGTTTTAGCTGTTACATTAAGGTATTCAATCTGTTTTGAGCTAATTGTTGTATGTGGTGTGAGGTAGGGATCCAACTTCATTCTTTTGCATGTGGATGTTCAGTTGTCTCAGCACCATTGGTTGAAGAGACTGTTCTTTCCCCAATGAATTGTTGTGCAGCTCTTACAACTCCTAGTAAAAACCCTTCTCCCATGATTCACCCCTTTGTATGTGTTTCTCCTCTCTCAAGCTAGATTGCCAGCCCACTGTGGGCAGAGACTGAGATAAATCTTTGGCTCCTCCAAAGAGGCTGGGCACAGGGTCATTCAAAGCCTCTGAAGGTACAGGTTAATTAAATCATTCTGTAAGTTGCTACAGAGCTACTACCCCCTTGTGAGTATTTTTCTCCTAGAGAGCCTAAGTTTCCTGTGTAGTGTGCACCAATGTTAACTTAGTTTAATGAAGTTTAATTAAACCAGATTCAGGAACCAGAGGAATAATGGCTTCAGATGACTTTACATTCAAGACCTGCTGTGACAGCCTGTGAGTGCTTCATGGAGAGGTCCTGGCAAGTTGGTGCCTTCACCATCACCTCCAATTCCTAGCATGATCCAGGGACACACAGAGGGATAGGTCCTCTAACCCAGCAGGTGAGGTCAAGGAAGGAGAGGACTTTTAAAGGCTGTGCAACGGGGATCCAGGCACAGCAGAGGGAGAAAAGATTTTTAGTGGCAGAAGGCCTGCCTGCAGATAGACCTCCAGGGACAGAAACATGGAGGGAGCAGAAGGGGTGAGGGATATAGGGGTGGTCATTGATAAACCACTCCTGGGGGCTGGGCCTCCAGACCCTCTACATGTCCCAGAAGCTGTCCTGAGAAGGCCAACTCACCAAAAAGGAATATAAAAGCAGCCTTTGCCTATTCCCAGCAACAAATTGTTAAAATAATGGGTTTATGTTTCAAAGGTTTCTTTCCCTGTGTTTAATCAATAAAATGTTCTTTAGATCAATACAAATGTAATTTCGCGGCTGGCAGCCATTTATAGCATACAGTGGAGAAGTCACTGCCCAGCAAGCCCAGCCCGTGAGCATCATGCAAGCATATTGCTGTGCTTGCTGTGGGTTATGCTTGAAAACAGCAAGGAAAAGCAAATGAGATTACCAGCCAATAATCTCGGTGTTGGCACCACTGTCTTGGTGCCTGTATTAATCTCTTCAATGCATAGGATTTCAGTAGAGAGAATCTGGCTCTCCTAAATTCATTTTTGAAACCAGATAATAAGAAGAGTGGAATTGCTGATGTTTATTTAGTACTTCTCACATTTCTGAAACGATCTTAAGTGCTTTCTGTGAATTACCTCATTTAAGTCTGACATAAACCCAATGAAATAGCCCCACTATTATCCTCATCTTATGGATAAGGATACCAAGGCACAGAGAGGCTGAAAAACCTGCTCGAGGGCACACAGCTGCTAAGTAGCAGAGCTGGGATTTGTACCCAGGCAGTCTGATATAGAGGCTCTAAGCACCATGCTGAGCCATCCCTCCTTCTCAGTGTCACCTGCTCAGATGCTTACCACACACCAGGCCCTGTGCTTGGCACTTTCCAGTGTTTGATTTTCTTTATTCCCCCAAAGCTTTTTACCATAGGTGCCATGACAGATGAGGAAACTGAGGCCTGAAGATCAGTAACTGGCCCACAATTTCATTGCTAGGAAGTGGCAGCACCAACCTTCCAGTCCAGGCATGAAGCTGGTGCTGCTGTGCCAAGCTCTCTTGTGCAGGGAGGCAGACAAATGGTACACATGTTCCCTGCTTCCTCAGCAGCAGCTTGTGTGGGGTGTGAAGAGTGTGTGCCTCGGGAGCTCAAGAAGAGGCAGACCCTGAGGGCAGAACAAGCGAGCCAGAGGCTCCAGGGACCCCCGGCAGTATGAGCAGTCTGTCATTGCAGTAGGACTGCTCAGCGAGAAAGGCTTTCTGGACTCCAGTTCCTGCTCATGGTATGGCCTGCTCCCACAGGCGGCATGGCCTGAGAGTCCCACTGGTTGTGAAACAGACCCAGTCTGTCATTGCAGTAGGACTGCTCAGCGAGAAAGGCTTTCTGGACTCCAGTTCCTGCTCTTGGTATGGCCTGCTCCCACAGGCGGCATGGCCTGAGAGTCCCACTGGTTGTGAAACAGACCAGCCCCAGGTAGTAGTCAGACATTCTCTGAATACTCACGTTCACTGTCCTGGCACGGGCAGGGCTCTGAGTCAATGTGAGGCTGGATGTCTGATCCACTGTCTATAGACTGTGAGCTTCATGAAGACAGGGCAGGTGGTGAGGACTAGGAGCCAGAACCACTGCACTCCAGCCGCCACCCAGCAGTGTGTGCCTGAGCACGTCCTTTCCCTTCTCTGGGCCGTGTGAAAGCCTCTCCCAGCTCCGACACTGTAGGAATCAGTGGGAAATGGGAAGGTTGATGCTGCTAAGATAGAGACTAATCTTTCATTCATTCAGCAATATTCAGCGAAGGCCCATCACGTACCAGGCATGGAATTCAGCAATGACCAATACAGACAACACTTCTTGTCCTTGTAAAGCTTAAATTCTAGTGATTTGGGAGATGCCAGCCTCATTCGTTCACTCATTCATTCACTCATCCATTCATTCAACAATCATCTGCCGTGGTTCAGGTACAGCAGCAGGTCCCAGGGATTCAAAGGTAAGAAAGGCCCAGCCCGGTGGATACTAAAACTCCAGCAGGGAAGTAAGGCATGTAAAAAACATACCTCCATTTTGAGGTTGGGACAGAAGCAGTGCTTATTCTAAAACTATCCCAGCATTATGTAAGAACTCCCTAGAAACGGGGAGTTACGATCAAGCAGCAAAGTGGGACAGGAGACCAGAGAAGCTGGGGCAGTGGATGGGAGGCAGCCGGGAAGAATTCCCTGGGTCAGGGCAGGCACCCCCAGGAACCTCTTAGGTCGTGCATGAGCAAACTTTCAGGGATGTGGCAGGTGAATGAAAGGGACGCACACGGCACAGACTCAGCTGGAGCTTTTGCCCCATCGTAGTCCCAACTCTGCTGTTATGAAGAGCCTGCAGCAATATGCGGGTGGAGTCTGCCCCCTTCCCTGAAGCTCATCCATAGATCCAGGGGTCTGAAGCTAATGCCAGTCACTGGCTTCTCTGTACCTGCCCCCACTTCTAGTTGGGCCTTGGAGTTTTGGGGTTTCCCCCAGAGCAACAGACTCTTGGGAGGGGAGCCCTGTGCTGCGCCCATCCAGCCTAGGTTCCCTTTGCTGTGGCATCCCGCCTCCTGGGAGCCGGAGTTTGCTCCTGCTGCTCCTTAACCTCTTCCAGGGATGGCTGAGGACCGCACCCCTGGCCGGCTCCTTCCTGGCTGTCACTTCACTCCTTCTTCGTAGCACCCATGTCAGCTTCTCTCCAACTCCCCTTCCCTGCAGCCCCATATTCCTCTTAGTCCCTGTGGTGACAAACCCTGACATTACCATCTAGTAGAGGGACCTGACTTTTGACAGGCCACTTCCCCTCTGCCAACCTCAACCTTCCCACCTGTAAACTGAGAATAATTTTGCCTGTCCTGATGACCTGACAGCTGTATTGAAAATCCAGTGAGATAATATACAAAATAATAAACTCTGGAGTGTTGTGTAGAGGTAGCAGTAACAGTGAGAATATTTACAACACACACCAGAGTTACGAGGGGTAGTTTAAGAAGCATTTCTGTCCAGGGTCAATTAGCGATCCCTGAGCAACCCGTGTGGGACAGTTGCTGTTGTGCCCCTCATTTAAACATCGCATCACTCTTTTACTGTTTATAAATTAAGAAACATAGGCTCTGAGAAGTGATATGTTTTGCCCAAGGACACAGAGCTTTAAATGAAGGACTTGGGTTTCGTGGAGAAGTCATCGGCTATTGAAGCCACAGTAACACAGAGGGCTAAACTCCCCTCCGTGCGGTCTCTGGAAAAATACGAAGTGTCCTGTACTCTTACCTTTAAATACAAACCCACTGCTTTCAGACCCAATTAGGAGCAGGTAATTACCTGTGGGAAGTGGGGAGTTGGGCTGTCTGCCGGATCAACATAGAGAATCCAGGAGCTAGTCTTTTCTAGTTATTGATAAAATGCTACAACGAAATCATTATTTGGCAACGTGTTCATTTAATAGTTCATCCCACAGGCCCAGGATGGAAAGTAGGCACAGTCACGCTTCTAAGATAACATTTTGTGTCAATGTCATTGGCTTTGCTGCACATTTTTGGCAAAGATGTGCCCTGTTGGAGGATAACCCAATT
Organism: Galeopterus variegatus; assembly: GCF_000696425.1. Lineage (NCBI taxonomy): Eukaryota > Metazoa > Chordata > Mammalia > Dermoptera > Cynocephalidae > Galeopterus > Galeopterus variegatus. The sequence continues at coordinate 32,731 of NW_007736410.1, read as the reverse complement.
TTCCCAGACTTCACTACAATCTCATAGTCCTGAGCCCCTCCCACCAGAGTCCCTGGTCCCTCCCTAGAGTCTCGGCCTTGGTGGGGCCCTAAGATGACTCTGAGCAAGGCAGGCAGGTATCCATTGCCTGAGCCCTGCAGCTGGGGGCAGAGGGATTAGCCAAGCTATTGTCACCAGTGTCTGGTCTGCTGACGTGAGCCCCTATTATCCCTGTGCTCAGTGGATCTCGCCTGAGCAGACAGGGTACCTGGCTTCCAGCTCAGCTTTCCTGCTCCACCCTACAGGTGTATATGCTCAGCCTGGATGGCAGCCTGCTTGGTGAGGTCTGCTCTACACAGTCTGACCTCTTGCCCAGGTAACTGGATTCTGCCCCCAGCCTACATGTGGCAATCATGATTTTGAGTGTCATCTCTCTCCTAGTCGGGGACGCCTGCCTGAACCACACCTGAGCTTATTGAACCTGTGATCTCCTGCCTTCCTCCCAGTGCAGCAGCTGAGCCGCAGGGTTCCAGAACGCTCACTGTAAGAGCTCCTGAGTCCTCCGTGCGCCTTCACCCCGCAATGCCACTGTAGCGTGACTGCCTGCTTGAAGTACCTTTGAAAGTCACAAAGTGAGCAGAGAACACTCTGACACTGCCTGCTGCTTTCTCCCTGGGGGCTCTTTCAATCTGGGCACCTTCCCACCATTTTACTTGTTCCTGGAAACAGACGCATAACCACAGCATCCAGGTGGGCTGGCGTGATGGCAGAGTCTGTGGTATTGCACAAGACCGCTGGCTCCAGTTTGGGGCTTTACCTGAAGGGCAAGACTAGTTGGTTCCTACCCATGTGGAATATGGGGATGTTCCCACTTTATTCTGGGCAGGGAAAGAGCTGGAATGCAGTTGGCCATTACCAGGGAGTTTCCATTTGGACCGCTCTCATAATGAGCAGCAGGAAATGATGGGCTGGGAGATGCTCTTGCAAACCCCTGGCTGTCTCATGTTCCTCGGGCTCCATTCTCTAGTTTATTCAAATAGGAGCAGTAATCACACTAACTCTATACCAGGCTACCTGGGAGGAGTGCAGTGACGAGGCTGCCAAGGTCCCCACACAGTACAGTGTCCATGAAAAAGCCCTACACAGGCGGATAATGCTGAGGGCACTCAGGCACTCCAGCCTTCTCTCTTGACTTCAGCCAGCTACAGTCATTGCTCCTCCTTTCACCTTCGGTCTCAGCCAGAGCTCTCCAAATTAACAGGAGTGTCTGTCAAAGCAGAGGAGTGGATTCCACGGACACTCCAAAGAGCTACACATTCAAGGCGCTTCTTGGAAAACCAGCAAGGCACTTGGAAGATTTGCTAATTCTACCAGATGATTCCTTTCACTGTGGATGACTTTGGATCTAAGCTATTTCTATCAAGAGAAGAAAATTTGCATAATGCCTGCGTCACTCAGTTTTCTGTTGCTTATTACAGAATACCTGAAACTGGGTGATTGATAAAGAAAATAAATTTATTTCTTACAATTTTGGAGGCTAGGAAGTCCAAGGCTGGGGGGCACATGTGGTAAAGGCCTTCTTCTTGGTGGGGACTCTGCAGAGTCCTGAGGTGGATCAGAACATCATATGGTGAGAAAGCAAGAGTGTGTTACTGTGCTCACTTGCTTGCCTTTTTTTTTTTTTTTTTTTTGGAGAAATGACAACTCTTTGTATTTATTTCCCTTTCATTGATTACTA
>NW_007736410.1:13855-30121 GCF_000696425.1 Galeopterus variegatus | reverse complement strand
GGGAATTTAACCATGTCAATGCAGCTCACTTGCTTGCCTTTTTTTTTTTTTTTTTGAGAAATGACAACTCTTTGTATTTATTTCCCTTTCATTGATTACTAGTGAGACTGAATACATTATAGTAATAAAACTTTAATTTATAGACATGTACATGTAAATGAATTTCCTATTGGCTCATTTTGATCTATTTTAGATACTATTTTAATTATATACATTTGCACACACAAGATAAATAAATAAAACTTATGTAGAAACAAAGCTCTCCTTATAAAGCCACCAGGGCCCCTCCTATGGTAACCCACTCATCCATTAACCCATTACTCCATAAATGGATTAATGGAGTTAATCTATTAATCACCTCTTAAAGGCCCCACCTTCCAAATACCATAGTCAAATTAACCACCACTTAATATTGCCACAATAGGAACCAAGTTTCGACATGAGCCTTGTAGGGGACCTTCAAACTATAGCAATGCCCCAATGACTAATCCAATTCAGTGTGGTGTAGACACAGCCCACATGGGGCTTCAAGCCTAAAAGTTCCACTGTGGAAACTGGATGTCTTGGTCCCTTGCCTAATGGCAGGCAAACACAAGATAAAAGTTTGTTCTTTTGCTATGATCCACACTATGGGACTAGTGTTTTCTGAGAATCATAGCATTAGCATGTCCTTAGAGGCTATCTAATTTCAGTTCACACTCAGCGTAGAAACCTCAGCATGGCACTTCTAATCTGGTTTAAACACCTCCTGTCAGCCACCGTGAAGCTACTACACCTGCCAGAAAGTTCCATTGTCACATTATTCCGCTCCAACCAGCTGGGTCCTGCGAACTGGACACCGCAGAGGAAGAAGCTGGGACCAGTGAACTGAAGGCCCACGCCGGGCCTGATGCCTTTTCCCCTCACTTCTCCCTGATGGTGGACTTTCATTTCAGAGAGGTCACAAAGCACAGCACCAATGGAAACAAGGACAATCATGACACTAATGCAGCACAGCACTACAGAATTGATACTTGAATAAGTTTTCTTTGTTAAAAAATGAAAATATTACAGATAAGTCTAAAATGTCCCTGGACCCACTCTCCTGCTTTCCCCACCCAATTGCAGTCCCAGCCTCACCTCTCCAGAGTTCACCACTTCCCAGTTTGTGTATATCTTCACAGAACTTTGACCGTGTACACAGACGTATGTAGTGTGTTAGTCAGTGTTCTCCAGAGAAACAGAGCTACCAAGATGTATGTGTGTGTGTATACACATATATGTCTCTCTATATATAGTTAGACTCATATATATATGTATGTGTATATATATATATATATATATATATATGTGAATTAGACTCATTCCATATAGCACAGGGAGTAGAATAGAATCAACTGAGCGAAAGTTCCCAGGAAGAAGATTTCAGTTCCCTAAGAGGACAAACTTTCATGTAGATACGATGTGGCAGATCCCGGCATGGTGGAACACCCGGTGGATGACCTTCTGGCTCTGAGGGTCAATGGCTCTTTGAAGATCGCTCAGTCAGCACCAGGCACTTCATCGCATTTATTCAATGTCTGAAGCGCTCCAACCAGCTGGGTCCTGCGAACTGGACACCGCAGAGGAAGAAGCTGGGACCAGTGAACTGAAGGCCCACGCCGGGCCTGATGCCTTTTCCCCTCACTTCTCCCTGATGGTGGACTTTCATTTCAGAGAGGTCACAAAGCACAGCACCAATGGAAACAAGGACAATCATGACACTAATGCAGCACAGCACTGCTCATGTCTCCAGCTTGCTTCTGAGTGTTATGAACTCCATGAGTGCCTGCAGCAGCCTCCTGAGGTGGGTACAGCTATACTCCCATTTTACAGATTAAGACACTAGGTGTGGCACAGACCACAGTGGCAGACACATCCCTCAGATCTCACCACTTCGAAGGTCGAAGGGCTGGCTTTCAATTGTATGTCTTTTCCTGGAGGCCTTTTCTGATGCCAGCTAGCTCTTCTCTACCTGCCGTCAAGGCAAAGGGAAGTCTTACCATCCCCCGGGAGTAGCCTCAACCAGTGTCTGATTGGAGTTGGATAAATATCCCAGCTTCCTTGCTTCTTGGGAGGGAAAGCTTTGAAGTTCATGTCTCCCACTGATTCCAAGCCTCCCCTGGCAGGGTCCAGTTCCACTTCCCCAGTGCTCTACTGGTTTTCTGTATTTTTCTGAGCTCAAATACTTGTCTCCATGTCTACGTCTCGGGGAACCTAGCATAAGACATTCAGGCACAGACAAGTGAATTGTTCAGATCCCCATGATGTAAATGGAGACACCCATAAGTTTGCAGGCTTTACTTACGACACCATCCCATTAGACCAAGCACCTGAGCCCACCCTCGGGGCACTTGCCTGAGCAAGGATTTGCCCTCTGGTGCAACATAAAGCAACAGGAAAACACGGGCCTTGCTGTCTGGTTCCATGCTCACATTACACTGGGCCTGCGGGAATTTTCAACTGGAGGGTGTTTGCAAAGCAGCTTGCCTTCAACCCTGAACATGGTGACAAAGGCGGGAGGGGAGAATGAGATGACAAAGTTCTGCACCACAGGAAATCACGTTAGAAGGCTGCAAAAATCATGTATCCTTTGAGGCTTAATGGTTTTAATTTTCTCAGGCCCTGATCTCCCTGGCAACAATTTAGATGTGCATAAGCGTTCATGAATCAAAGTTGGGCACGTCTGCATGTTTAATTACATGTCATTGGATGGAAACTTTCCTTTTGATCTTAGCATTTAAAGGGATTTATACTTTAACAATTACATTTTTTCCTCCTCTCTCAACATCAGTGTGTGTTGTTGAATAGGATCCGCATCATTGGGGTGGCAGCCAGGTGCTGAGAAAGCTGGGGGGGATTTCTCTTCTGTCTGGGATGTGGTGAAGTGCTGTCTACAAGCTCCTCTTCTTGAGAACTGTTTCACATGATGGTGCTTCTCCACTGTCCTATGAGGGTCCTACCTTCAAGACCCCACACCCACTCCGGAGGATGCCAGGCCATTACAGACCAGAGCTTAGATACAAGTCAGGCTAGCATCTCCTTACTCTGTTCAGTGAGGACCCCGATGAGCCTCCAAACCTCCCCAAAGACAGGTTAATTTCTACTTCAGTGATTACCAGAGACAACTGGAAGACTGGTCCCAGTAGAATTTGGATCACTTTCCTTCCTTTGCTAGCCTTCTCTTCCTCCTTCCCTCACCTCTGCCTCTTCCTTCTCCCCCCCCCGCCCCACCTTACTCATTGCCCTTCCTCCTCCCTCCCGCACATGATAAATTTCAGTGATTCTTCTGAGCCTCCATTAGGGACACATGTGTAAGACTTGTCAGGAACTCTCAAGGTCTAGATGCAGACATTTCTTATCCTTTCCGTGAGGAATTCATTTGTGTCCAGAGGAATACACCACTGACCCGAAGATGGTTTTTGTCTACATTCCTCCCTTTTCAGAACTGAACTGAACTATTTTTTCTCTCAGGCAGGCATCCATCTATTTAATATTATTTGTTGAGGCAGAACATCAATGTCATAAGGCTGTAAGGCCAGATTATTTGGGTTTTCTTCCTACTCCACCATGTACAAATTACTCTTCCTTACCATGCCTCAATTTCCTCATCTGTAAAATGGGCATGATAAGCCCTCACTGGTTAAAATGAAAATTAAAACATGTAACAATTTTAAGGCCTTGGCTTAGTTCTTGGAGATAACAAACCACTCCCAAACTTACTGAATTAAAACAGGGCTTGCAAACTTTTTCCATGAAGAGACAGAAAGTAAATATTTTAAGCTTTGTAGGCCATACGGCATCTGTTGTAACTACTCCACTCTGCTGTTGAAATGTGAAAGCAGCTATAGACAAAACAGCTGTCTATTGGAATAAAGAAATGAGTGAGGCCGTGTTCCAATAAAATTATATTTCCAAAAATAGGACCTGAGCCAGATTTGGCCCAAAGCCCATAGTTTGCCAACTCCTGACTTAAAATAACAACTACTTATTTGCCTACATTTTTGTGGCTGGACAATTTGGATGCTGATCAGTTGTATGGTTTTCCTGCCTTGGCTAGGCTTACTCATGGGTCTGAAGTCAGCCGCCAGGTCAGCTGGGGCTGTCTGATCTAGGATGGCCTCACCTGGCATGGCATGACTCTGCTCCATGTGGTCCCTCATCCTCCAGCAGCAAGCTGGGGGCAGAGGGGTTAACTGAGCTGCTGTCGCCGATATCTGGTCCACTGACGTGAGCCCCTAATCATTGCTTTGCCACATTCCATTGGTCAAAGTAAGCCATGAGGCCAGCCCCAATTCAATGGTTGGGGAAACTGCATGACTCTGCTCCATGTGGTCCCTCATCCTCCAGCAGCAAGCTGGGGGCAGAGGGGTTAACCAAGCTGCTGTCGCCGATATCTGGTCCACTGACGTGAGCCCCTAATCATTGCTTTGCCACATTCCATTGGTCAAAGTAAGCCACGAGGCCAGCCCCAATTCAATGGTTGGGGAAACTGACTCCATCCCATGAAGGAAGAGCTGCAGGTTCACACTGCAGAGGGAGGTGCACACAGGTAGGGAGATGATCGCAGCCATTTTTGCAAACAACCTGCTCGTTAGCACATGAGAAGTGCTCCGTGAATGAAATGTATGGGCATGCGCCCATTCTGAATCCTGTTCTGTAGTAGAAATAGGAGAGATTATAAGCCATAAAGTCCCAGCTTTGAGATGCTTACAGTCCAAAACGTAAAATAAAGTTTGTCCGCAAATAACTTTAAAAATAATAAATAAATGAGAATTGATTCACCAGCTTGGGATTCAGGGCTCAAAAGACAGAAGCAACTAGAATGTGGGAGATAAGAAGTCTGGTAAGTTTATGCACCACTGAGGGATAATATCTCAGAATTCTTCATAACAAAACAGTCTTCCGTGACCTCTAGGCCTAGACACCTGAACTAATAGTGACGTGGTCCTCATCTCATGCTGGAACATTACCAACCGGGGCTGCCTTTCACTGTCACCCTCATCTATTTCATCTGGGCTGTTACAACAAAGGACCATAGACTGGGTGGCTCATAAACAACAGGCAGTGATTTTTCATAGTGCTGGAGGCTGAAAGTCCAAGACCAAGGTGAAGGCAGATCTGACGTCTGCTGAGTGCCACCTCCTGGTTCACAGACAGCCGTCTTCTTGCTGTGCAGAAGGGGTGACAAAGCACCCTGGACCCTCTCTTTTAAAAAAATTTTTATTTTATTTTTCTATTTGTTTCATCTTTTTACTTTACTGCAGTAGTGAAAGCTGTCAATACAGTGCCAAGTAATAGTGATCGTGACACCTGTCTTATTTGTTTCTTCAGTGGAGATGTCTTCAGCCTTTTTCAATTCAGTGTTATGTTTCTTCATGACTTTTAGTAAGTGATCTCTGCTGTTTTTCAGTAGTTTATTTGTTTGTTTATTTTTTATTGAAACATAATTGATTGTACATATCTGTGGAGTACAGCATTGAACATCAATGCCTGTATTGTGAAATGTCACGCTCAAATCAGGATAATTAGTATATTCACCAATACACAATGTAATCATTTTTTGAGTCTAGGGCCTCTTTTATAAGGGCACTAATCTCATTCACAAAGGTTCTACCCTCATTACCTGATCAACTCCCAAAGGCCCCATCTCCATATAACATCACCTTGGAAATTAGCTTTTAACATATGAATTTTGAGGGGACAGAAACATCCAGTCTATAGCACCCTCCTGATCTCCGGAGGAAAGAGAGCCCCAACAGCGTCCTCTCATTGACTTCGCTATCTCAGTTATACCTGCAGAGGGAAACCACAAAAGCAGAGTGATCATCTGAAACTGGGACATTTCAGATAGAGAGATCAGCAAGTGCAACGGCTGATGGGAGAGATGGGAGCTTCTGGACCAGAGTGAGAAGGAAAGACAGTGGTGAGGGATGAAATTAGGGGGTAGCTGGGACCAGACCGTGCCGTAAGGAGATGGACTATAGAAAGACAAGAGAAAAAGCAGGAAGGTGAAGTAAGGAGATGCTGACAGCTTGGTCTAGGATGGTTGCGGTAGACCAAGGAGAAGTTGTTGGACTCTAGATATATTTTGCATGTAGAGTAGGCAGGATTTTGCTAATGCATTAGTTACAGAGTAAAGAGAAAAAATCAAGGACATTTCTGGGGTTATTGACCTGAACTGGAGGTACTATTGCCTGAGATGGGGTAGACTGGGGCAGGAGGTAAGTTTGGGAAGAAAAACTGAGAATTTACTTTTGGCATGAGACCCCTATTAATTTAAATGGTAATGGTGACTGAACTGCTGGAGTGTAGGAGAGAGGTTAGGTTGAAGTCAGGCATTGAGAATCCTGACATATACATCAATGTGTATATGGCATTTAAAGCCTTAGGATAATTGAGGTCTCGTAAGAGGAAGCGAGGACAGCAGACAGAGACAGGTGAGGACTGAGCCCCAGGCACTACAATGTTCAAAAATCAGGAAAACTGGAAGGATCTGTAAAGGAGGAGTCCCTGAGTTAGGCAAGAGGGGAACCAAGAGGGAGTAGTATCATAGAATCCAAGGGAAGAAAGTCTTCCGAGAAGGAGAGTGGGGTCCACTGTCTCAAATACTGCTAATAGATTGAGTGAGATGAGAACTGAGAATCATGTCACATTTAGCAACACGGAGGCCAATATCGGCCTCGACAACGGGAGTTTCAGTTCACTTGTAGAGAAGAAAGTCTGAGTTTCCAAGAGAGACTCTAAGGAGAGGAATTGAAAGTACAGAATGTTATTGAGGATTTTGCTGCAAAGGAAAAGCAGAGAAATGAGCTGGTCACTTAAAGAATATGTGAGATCAAGCGAGGGGTTTCCCCAAATAGGAACTATTCCGCATATTTGCATGTTTGGAAGAAAACAAAAACTCAAGTGCAAGGGCAAAGTTTTTATCTTGTAGGCAGGAAGAGGTGAGACCAGAGCCCTGGAAGGCTGGCCTCGGATTGGAGCAGAAACAGGTCACCAATTGTAACAGGAGGGAGGTGAGCCCACATGCAAAGAATTAGCAGACTGAGCAGGAGGAAGATGAAGTGGTTCTTTTTGGTTTGCTGCTAATTCTTCAGTGAAATATGAAGTGAGGTTAGTGTGGTGGTCCTCAGACCAGCAGCAGCAGACGATTCTGGGAACTTGTTAGAAATGCAAATTCTTGGGCCCAACCGCAGGCCTACTAAGGCAGAACGTGGGGTTGGAGCCCAGCAGTCAGTGTTGCACGATCCCTCCAGGTGGTGCTGATGCGTGCTCAAGTCAGAGGACCCCTGATTTGATGTGAAGAGGGAGAAAGGGGTGTCAGAGGTTAGAGGAATTAAAGTGCGGAGCAGGGAACCGATGAGGGGATTGTTGTGGAACTGGTAAGCAGTGCTGAGGACCCACTTTGGTGGTCCTTAATTTAAAGTGAGACCAACTAGTAAGATTGAGTGGGTTTTTTTCCTTTTTTTCTTTTCACATTAAGCTGCTCGGGGCAAGAGTGGAGCGTGCAGAGTTGGATTTTCATCGGGCTTGGTGTTTTGCTAGACAAGTCTGATGAAGGAAAGGGAGCAAGAAGGTGGAGAATGTGGGGCTGGGAGTCGAGGGCTCCTGCAAGGGAGTGCCTCTAATGATGGGCCAGAGGACACAAGGAGGGTGGTACGGGTATGAGGGTTAGGGGTCGGATGTCTGGGCGGGGTAAAAGGACTCTCTTGGGAAGATGGTATTAGAGGGGATGGAGCAGAAAGGTGAAATGTGGTCAGACGGCAAGAAGTTTGAAACCAAGATGTTGGAGAACTACAGTTAGGGACAATGACAATGTCTCGGACATGGCTGAGGCTGTGAGTGGCTGAGGTGGGACAAGGACAACCATTAGGGATAAGAAGACCAAGGAACAGTCAGGTCAAATTATTAGAAGGATCGTTTGCATAGTTGCAGAAATGACCAAAAGTATCATGAGAATATCGGTGGAGAAAAAGGTGTTGAACCAGGAGCAAAAGTCTTCCACGAAAGAAGAAGAGAAGCCTGCAGCCCTGCAGATGGTTGCAAGAAAGAGGAGGAGAGGGTGGGGTGGTCTTGTGCAGAGGAGCTGTGGAGAGGGTAGAAGGACAAGGCTGGAAGCAGTGATAATGAATAGGAAGGAAGCTGGGCGGGAAGTTAGCATCGTTGTTTGATAGGGTTGCACGGGCTTCCCTTAAGGGGCAGTTCCAAGTCAGTGAGAGCAAGAGGTGAAGAGAGCATTGGGAAAAAGGCATAATAGAAAGGGGTTTTGGCTGACGGCATGCCATAAATTTCAGAGGAAATAGTGCGAGGGTTAGGGAGGTTAAGAAAACATAGGGGTCTGCATCACATAAAGAGATGAGTCTGCTGCTGATATTGACATGGATATCTTGGCTTCTTCTAGTGCCAAACTATACAGAAAAGTAAGTCACAATGACATTGATCCTAATGACACTGGCCTCTTAGAGGTAGGGGTACTCATGTAATTGATTCTAACATAGCCTCTTTCTTGGGATTGGTCCTTTAGACACATTTGGGGTTAAGACTTTGGCAGGGGATTTGGAGGGAAAGGGCAGGGCTCTTCCCAGAAACAGATCGTGCTTTTTAAAACACCGCTGCTTCCATTCTGCCAAGTGAGTGAATAAATGAATGAATTAGTAAAATGGCACAGGGGGACATTCCCAAGCTCATTAAGGAAATGCTAAGGACCACATTGAGTAGAAGTTAGCACAAGAGAGGAACACGTGCCAATGGCCAGACGACCGTGCTGGAGTCAGCACTCCCGCTTTGGTTTGAATGTGTTCCCCACAGTTCATGTGTTGCACCAGCGTTGAGAGGTGATTAGGCCATGAGGTCTCTGCTCTCATGAGTGGATTTATGCCACTATCATGGGAGTGAGTTTTTTATAAAAGGATGAGTTCAGCCCCCTTTTCTCTCTCTCTCTCACCCTCTGGCTTTCTGCGATGGGATGACACAACAGGAAGGCCCTCAACAGATGCTGATACTTTCAGGCCATGAGGTCTCTGCTCTCATGAGTGGATTTATGCCACTATCATGGGAGTGAGTTTTTTTATAAAAGGATGAGTTCAGCCCCCTTTTCTCTCTCTCTCTCACCCTCTGGCTTTCTGCCATGGGATGACACAACAGGAAGGCCCTCAACAGATGCTGATACTTTCGTTTTGGACTTCCCAGCATCCAGAACTGTGAAAAATAAATTTCTATTCATTATAAATTACAGTTATAAATTACCTGGTCTGTGGAATTCTCTTGTAGCAGGAAAAACAGACTAAGACAGCTCCTGAAGTGCATTCTTTTTCTCATGTTAAGGCTTAGTTTGGGTGTGTGGGTGTTTGCATGCAGACCATGTGCTAGGGGAAAAGGAGTATGCATCTGTAAGGTCTACTGCACCTTGGATGACCCACGATATGGTTCATCTGCCCATTTAATTTTGGGGTGCTTCTTTAGGAATGTCTCAGCATCTGTAAGCCGACACCTGGCTGACACAGTCTTTCATAGAGTTAATGTGTGGTCCCGATACTTCTCTGCAATATTAGCAGACTCCGCGGCACTGTAAAACAGCAGCCTCTTCCACAGACTTCCGTCTCATGCATCTGGGGGCAGACAGTGATGCCACCATTAAAATGGCTGTCCCTGAGCTTTCCCCTCTGTAGCACTTTCCACAACACGTCCTTCTATGTTCAGCTAATTTCTTCCTCTTCCTCCTCCTTGGCAAAGTAGTCTCCAGGAGAGCAGGAACCACGTCTATTTTTCAGTCATTGTATGCTCACTAAATATTCATCAAGCAAATGAACAAAAAAACCTGGTGGGAGGAAAATTAGACTCATCCTTACTGCCACCATGAGGCCCAGGTAAGTAGAAGTAATAAAATGGACCTAGGAAGATTTCTCTAATAATTACTGCAGTAAGTCACAGAACTATCAGCCTCCCAGGGAATGAGCTCTCACTTTTCCACAGCTTTCAAATGACAGCTGCGTGGTCAGGCTACTGATACTGTGATTTCCTGCAGTGGGTCAAAATTTGGGTAAGATGAGTTGCCAAAGGCCCTGATAGTTGTAGAATTCAGTGATACCAAAGTGCTAACATATTGCCTGTGATATATGTCTCATCTCTTCATTCTCAATGAAAAAAGTATCCAGCAAGAGAGATTCATTTTCTGGGGTTAACAGGTTGCTTAATCATATGAGTTTGAATTCAATCATCCATCCATCCACCCACCCATCCATCCATCCATCCATCCAACCATCCATCGTCTGGGGTTAACAGGTTGCTTAATCATATGAGTTTGAATTCAATCATCCATCCATCCACCCATCCATCCATCCATCCATCCATCCATCCAACCATCCATCAAGCCACCCATCATCAAACATTAATAGAGCACTTTTCAAAACTATACCAGGTCCTGTGGAAACAGAGATAAAAAGTATTTGTTCTCTGAAGGGCCCACATTTTAATGATGGGGAAATACATGCTAATAGTAGTAGTAGTAATAATAATAATAATACCCAATATTTATATAGTACAGTCAGCCCTTGTATCTGTGCATTCTACATCCACAAATTCAACCAACTGCAGATCGAAAATATAGTTAGGCCTATGATGGTTGGGTCTGTATTGAATGTGTACAGACTGTGTTCTTGTTATTAATCCCTAAACAATGCAGTATAATGACTACTTACATAGCATTTATGTTGTATTAGGGGCTATAAGTAATCTAAAGATGATTTAGAGTATATGGGAGGATGTGTGCAGTTTATATGCAGATGCCATTTTATAGAAGGGACTTGGCCACCCACTGATTTTGGTATCCTGGGGTTGGGGTGGGAGCGTGGAACAAATCCCCCATGGATAACAAGGGACGACTGTACTTTCTATATGACAGGAACTGTTCTAAGTGTTCTACANAGGCCATGAGGTCTCTGCTCTCATGAGTGGATTTATGCCACTATCATGGGAGTGAGTTTTTTTATAAAAGGATGAGTTCAGCCCCCTTTTCTCTCTCTCTCTCACCCTCTGGCTTTCTGCCATGGGATGACACAACAGGAAGGCCCTCAACAGATGCTGATACTTTGGTTTTGGACTTCCCAGCATCCAGAACTGTGAAAAATAAATTTCTATTCATTATAAATTACAGTTATAAATTACCTGGTCTGTGGAATTCTCTTGTAGCAGGAAAAACAGACTAAGACAGCTCCTGAAGTGCATTCTTTTTCTCATGTTAAGGCTTAGTTTGGGTGTGTGGGTGTTTGCATGCAGACCATGTGCTAGGGGAAAAGGAGTATGCATCTGTAAGGTCTACTGCACCTTGGATGACCCACGATATGGTTCATCTGCCCATTTAATTTTGGGGTGCTTCTTTAGGAATGTCTCAGCATCTGTAAGCCGACACCTGGCTGACACAGTCTTTCATAGAGTTAATGTGTGGTCCCGATACTTCTCTGCAATATTAGCAGACTCCGCGGCACTGTAAAACAGCAGCCTCTTCCACAGACTTCCGTCTCATGCATCTGGGGGCAGACAGTGATGCCACCATTAAAATGGCTGTCCCTGAGCTTTCCCCTCTGTAGCACTTTCCACAACACGTCCTTCTATGTTCAGCTAATTTCTTCCTCTTCCTCCTCCTTGGCAAAGTAGTCTCCAGGAGAGCAGGAACCACGTCTATTTTTCAGTCATTGTATGCTCACTAAATATTCATCAAGCAAATGAACAAAAAAACCTGGTGGGAGGAAAATTAGACTCATCCTTACTGCCACCATGAGGCCCAGGTAAGTAGAAGTAATAAAATGGACCTAGGAAGATTTCTCTAATAATTACTGCAGTAAGTCACAGAACTATCAGCCTCCCAGGGAATGAGCTCTCACTTTTCCACAGCTTTCAAATGACAGCTGCGTGGTCAGGCTACTGATACTGTGATTTCCTGCAGTGGGTCAAAATTTGGGTAAGATGAGTTGCCAAAGGCCCTGATAGTTGTAGAATTCAGTGATACCAAAGTGCTAACATATTGCCTGTGATATATGTCTCATCTCTTCATTCTCAATGAAAAAAGTATCCAGCAAGAGAGATTCATTTTCTGGGGTTAACAGGTTGCTTAATCATATGAGTTTGAATTCAATCATCCATCCATCCACCCACCCATCCATCCATCCATCCATCCAACCATCCATCGAGCCACCCATCATCAAACATTAATAGAGCACTTTTCAAAACTATACCAGGTCCTGTGGAAACAGAGATAAAAAGTATTTGTTCTCTGAAGGGCCCACATTTTAATGATGGGGAAATACATGCTAATAGTAGTAGTAGTAATAATAATAATAATACCCAATATTTATATAGTACAGTCAGCCCTTGTATCTGTGCATTCTACATCCACAAATTCAACCAACTGCAGATCGAAAATATAGTTAGGCCTATGATGGTTGGGTCTGTATTGAATGTGTACAGACTGTGTTCTTGTTATTAATCCCTAAACAATGCAGTATAATGACTACTTACATAGCATTTATGTTGTATTAGGGGCTATAAGTAATCTAAAGATGATTTAGAGTATATGGGAGGATGTGTGCAGTTTATATGCAGATGCCATTTTATAGAAGGGACTTGGCCACCCACTGATTTTGGTATCCTGGGGTTGGGGTGGGAGCGTGGAACAAATCCCCCATGGATAACAAGGGACGACTGTACTTTCTATATGACAGGAACTGTTCTAAGTGTTCTACAAATATAAATAAATGTATCCCCACAAGAACCCTAAGAGGTAGATGCTGTTATTATCCATTTCATATGTGAGAAAACTGCACTTAGAGTCTGCACTCCATTTGGAACTTGTTTCTACATTCTGAAAACAGTCCTGGTTTTGATTACAGCCATGTAGATTTGAAACAAACACTTTTAAGAACAAACTTCCACCTTTTTTTTTTTTTTTTTTTTTTTTTTTTGGAATGAAAACATTTCCTTCAGTCAGCATTGTAGAGAAAAAAGACTCTTTTTCTAAAATTCAAGAATTTGGAATTTAGTCCAGTTCTGTGGTTAGCTGTGGGGCTTTAGGCAACTTCCTTCCCCTCTCTAGGCTTTGCTTTCCTCCCCTGTAAGAGGATTGTACCTCTGTAGGTGGGGGAGGGCCGTGGTGACGACGACTGGATTCAGCGGCATCCCTGAATACAGATGTGTAGCTTGTGTCCTGGACAACCCTAAGGGCTGACTTGGACAAAGGCTACATGTGAACACAGCCATGGGGATATTTCTACATAGTGGTCAGTATCTCAGGTGCCTTCTGCCTCTATTGATTTTGTAATTTGGTGGTAATTTTCCTCCATTCAGAAATTGAACACTGCTTTTTGTGTCAGGGGGAACCACATTTCCCCCCAAATACATTCCAGCCTATCCAATTTTGGGAAGAGCATAATTGCAGCCAGAACTGTCCATGCAGAAAAGAATCTTCTCCAAACTCCTCCAGCATCTCTACTTGCTTTAAAAATTTCCGCAGAGAAATCTCCCTGTTGTGGAGGAATTTGTGCATGCTGACTGGGCAGCCTGATTGGAAATTCCATGTCTTCACAGTTGAATAATTTCAAGCCAAGCCCAGAGTACATAAGGAGAGGAATAAGAAAGGAATCCACAATGAAGGCATGTAAGGAGCCTTAAGCAAGAGAAAAGTGAGTGAGACTGATAGGCTACAAGTCCCAGGGACCCAAAAAGCATCAATAATATGTCCCACCGCTTCCATTCTTACCTCTCTTGAACTAACTTGCTGATGCCTGAAATTTTTTTTATTTAAACTCAGGGTTCAAAAACCTCTGCCTCTGTCAAGATAAAAATGTACCATCCAGGGCTGGACCGGTGGCGCACTGGATAGTGCGCCGCTTGAGAGTGCGGCGGAGCTCCCGCCGAGGGTTCGGATCCCATGTGGAGACCAGTTCCCACTCACTGGCTGAGTGTGGTGCGGGCGCAACACCGAGGGTTGTGATCCCGTTACCGGTCAGTAAAAAAGACAAAAAGGAAAAAAAAAAAAAAATGTACCATCCAGAATGAGTTTCTATCATTGTTCATTGAGAATGTACTGTATTCTATGCCTGGGCCTCAAATTATGTTAATAGATATTTAAAATCTAAGAGTAGATAAAAAATGTGTATTTTAATGAAGTGTTTTCCATATTATAAAAGTATCATGTGCTCATTATAGAAAATTTGGAAAATAAGACTTTTAACATAGTATAATTTTGCCTCTCTTTGACTCCTTCATTTCTCCTTTAATTTTAAATTTTATACCCTTTTTTGCTTTCTTTTAATCTGTTTGACAAACTCACAATCACGCTATAAATAAATTTTATGAATATTTTAACTTTTTAGCCTGTGATTATATTGTAAATAATTTATCCCATACTATCACACCTTCTTCATAAACATAATGTTTAACTAAAAGTTTTATTGAGATAATTATAAGTTTACATGAAGTTGTAAGAAAAAAATACAGAGCACCCTTTATCCAGTTTCCCCTAATAATAACATTTTACACATATACAAATATATCAGATCTGTAGATTCCTGCATCCACCACAATCAAGGGTATAATCTATCTTGGAAAATCTTCCATGGGCACTTGAAAAAGAAAAGCATATTTTTCTGTTGCTGTTTGCAGTGATATGTATATGTCAATTAGAACCTGTTGGTTGATTGCATGGTTCAGATCTTCTGTACCTGTGCTGATTTCTGTCTGGTAGTTTTATTAATTGCTGAGAGGAGAGTATTGAAGCCTCAAAGTATAATTGTGCATTTGTCTATTTCTCCTATCAGGTCTATCAACTCCTGCTTCATGTGAATTGATCTGTTTATGATATGTAATAAAATAAGCCCCTCTTTGTAGTAATATTCCTTGTCATGAGTCTGCTTTAACAGATATTACTATAGCTACTCTTGATTTTCTTTTATTAATGTTTTCCTAGCATATTTTTACCACCCTTGTACTTCAGCCCTACCTATGCCATTGCTATTAAAATGAGTTTCTTGTAAACAGCATACAGTGTGTCTTATTTTTATGGACTCTGCCAATCTCTGTCTTCTCATTGGTATATTAAGACCACTTATAATTAAAGTAGTTATTGACATGCTAGAGCTTAAATCTGCCATTTTTTTTTTCTCTTTCTTCCCTGTTTTTCTTTAGTCTCCTTCGTGAGGATTAATTGGACATTTTTTTAGGATTTCATCTTGATTGATTTATAGTGTTTTTTTTTTTTTCGTGACCGGCAACGGATTGCAACCCTCAGTGTCTCGCCCGTACCGGACCGGGACCGGCAACGGGATCGCAACCCTCGGTGTTGTGCCCGCACCTCGCTCACCCAGTGAGCAGCCGGTCTGTATGTGGGATCCAAACCCTCGGTGGGAGCGCCACCGCGCTCCCAAGCGGCACACTGTAGCAGTGCGCCACCGGGCCGGCCCGATTTATAGTGTTTTTGATTGTGTTCTTTGTATAGTGCTTTTAGTACTTGCTCTGGGTATTACAATACGCATAATATGACTTATCACAGTCTACTGGTATCAGTATTTTACTACTTTGAGTGAAGCATGAAACCCTGACTTCCATTAAGTTCTCTTCACCTTCTCTACCTTTACACATTCATCTTATCAGCTGGTGTTATAATTTTTGCTTCCATCATTAAATATGATTTATAAAGCTCACAGGGAAGAGGAGTCTGCTGCATGCCCATAATTTTGCTCTTTCCGTTGTTCTTTCTTTATCTTGATGCTCCGAGTTTTTTTTTTTTATCATTTCCTTTTATTCGAACAACTTCCTTTAGCTGATTTTTAAGGGTAGATTGAATTCTAGTCACAAATTCTTTCAGTTTTTCTTTGTATGGGAATGTTATTTCTCCCTCATTCCTGAAGGATAGTTTTGCTGGATATAAATTTTATAAATTTTCAGCTGGCAGTTCTTTTTTATTTTTTTCAGTACTTGAAAAATATTATGCCACTTTCTTTTGGCCTCCATGGGTTCAGATAAGAAATCCAGTCATTAGAATTAGTATTCCCTTGTGGGTAACATGTCTTCTCCGTCTAGCTTCTTTCAAATTTTTTCTTCTTCTTTAGTTTTTAAAAGAATAGTTATGATGTGTCTTAGCATGGATTTTTGTGTGTGTGTTTCTATCCTGTTTGGGGTTTGCTCAGCTCCTTGAACCTGTACATTTTTCTTTTTGCCAGATTTTGAAAGTTTTCATTTATTATTTCTTTAAGT
>NW_007736410.1:0-13291 GCF_000696425.1 Galeopterus variegatus | reverse complement strand
GAACCTGTACATTTTTCTTTTTGCCAGATTTTGAAAGTTTTCATTTATTATTTCTTTAAGTACTCTTTCAGACCCACTGAGTTTCTCCTCTCCTTTTAGAACTCTGATGATATGAATAATGGATTTTTTTTTGTTAGTATTCCACAGATCACTGAAGCTCTGGCTCTGTTCTTTTTTTATTTTATTTTTTCAACCTGCTTTCTCTCTGTTATTCAAACTGGGCAAATTCCACTGACTTGTCCTCAAATCCATTGATTCTATGTTTTATCAGCTTCATTATTGAACTCACCAAATAAGTTTTTATTTTCTGTTCTATTTTTTAGTTCTATAATTTTTTATAAATTCTATGAATTATTTTTTACAACTCCTATTTCTTTGCTGAGATTTAATATTCCTTCATTCGTTTCAATAGAATTTGTCCTTGGTTGTTCAACCATTTTTATGACAACACTTTTAAAATCCTTATCAGATAATTTCAACATCAAATTCACGTCACTATTGATGTCACTTGATTATTTTTCTCATTCAGGTTGTGTTTTTCACGAATCTTGATGTGACAGGTGATTCTTATTATACCCTAGCCAGTTTGTCTATTACATCAGGAGACTCTGGGTCTGATTCCAATCTTTTATTTTAGCAGGCTATCACACTGTTTAAATTGAGCATGAGCACCAGTCTACATCTGTGGGCTGTGGTTCCAATGACAGTTTGATTTTTAGAGACTTCATGGTATTATTTTATTCTGCCTAGCTTATCTGGTGCTGTTTGGGCTCCCACTTGTTTCTGCTGATTCTGCCTGAGGGGTGGGAAGGTTTTTCTCAGGATGAGTCACTCGATGTCTCTTGATGAGGTAGAGGAGTCTCAGGACTTGAAGAAGGCTCCCTGGCTGAGCACTTGTAGTGGTACCCCCCTTCTCATGGGTGTCCAAGAGCACATCCTGGAGCATAGGTATTTTGAGATCCCCTCTGCTGGTGCCCTGTGATCCCCCAATGTCTCTAGGTGATGACAAAGAGTCTTGGACCCATGTGACAAGGAGACTTCCTGGGCTGAGCTGTTTATTGTGGTGGGTTCTCTTTTCTGGTACACCTCCCTTCCCTGATATCTCTTAGTGGGGAAGAGGAGTCTATAGCCCAAAGGGAAAGCAAGTACTTTGCTTGACCACTTATTAACAGATCACCTGATCAATCCCCCTTGCAGTCATGCCAGTCTCACCTGGTGTGGTAGGAAGGACTCCAGTTCAATTCAGGGGAAGAATGAGTCTACCTGGGCTGCCATCGGTTGCTTGATTGGTGGTCAGGTTTGCCTTCTCTTGGGTGGGGGACAAAGACACTCTGCTACCATGTTTTTCCTCCAGAGCTGGAGTCCCAAACCAGCTTTCAGAATTACCCTTTAGTTGCCTCTTGCATTATTACCAGAGTTTACAGTTGTATTGAATGGGGAGGAACAGAGAGCTATGAGTATGTCATTAGCCCAGACCAGAAATCATAGAGCATAAAAATACATTTTAATGAATTCATAATATTTTATCACATAGTTTTAGAATAGTTTTCTAGCCCAAGTGTTCAATAATGGGTAAATAGTTCTTTCTAATATTTTACTATTAAAAAAAATCACTCTTTGCAGAAAAGTTATTTCCATATTTTGGACTCTAAATCATAAGGTATCTTCCTAGAATGAAAACAGTGTTTCAAAGAGTGCAAACGTGTCTAAAGTCTCTGTTTGTAGTGTTCTGGGCTGCAAATCACCCTTCACTTTGTGGCATGAAACAACAGCAATCATGTGTTATTATCTCTCACAGTGCTGGGCTCAGCTGGGTGGTTCTCACTCAGGGTCTTGCATGGAGGTGCAGTCAGACACGGCTGAGGCTTTCTCATAGAGTTTGGCTGAGTTATCCTCCCCTGGCCTCCCCCTTCCCTCCCCCCAGAACTCATGTGGAAAACTGATCCTCAACATGGTAATGTTGGGAGCTGTTGGAGTCATGGGAGCAGATCCCTCATGAATGGATTAATGCTCTCCCTGGGGGTGTGGGTAGTGAGCAATTTCTTGCTCTGTTAGTTCCTGTGAGAGCTGGTTGTTTAAAAGGCCCTGGCACCTTCTCTCTCTCTCTCACACACACACACACACACATTTCTCTCACTTCCTCTTGCCATGTGATCTGCTTGTACCAGCATTCCTGTGAGAGCTGGTTGTTTAAAAGGCCCTGGCACCTTCTCTCTCTCTCTCTCTCTCTCTCTCACACACACACACACACACACACACACACACACATTTCTCTCACTTCCTCTTGCCATGTGATCTGCTTGTACCAGCCAGTTGCCTGCCATTTTCTACCATGAGTAGAAGCAGCCTGAGGCCCATGCCAGATGCAGCTGTGATGTGGCTTGTGATCCAGCATGGCAGCTGGGTTCCAAAAGCAAGGGTCCCCAAGAGTCCAAGCTGATGCTGTGCTGCCTTTTGTGACCTACTGTTGAATGACATGCAGCATCACTTGTGCCATTTCCTGTTGGTGAGATGTGAATCACTAAGACCAGCTCCTATTCCAGCAGAGGGGAATTGGACTTGATGGGTATAATGTCAACAAATTTGAAGACATGTTTTAAGGCCGCCACATATGAGAAGGAGAACTGGAGAGAGTGCTGGCCAGATATGAAAGACACATGTCAGCTGAAGATATTATAAGTTAACAATGGCCAACTTTATACACAAGAGAAGAAGAGTGTAAACACATGTCATCTACTGCAGGAGAGGGTTTGACAGGTGAGCTATGGGCATAACTGTCTGTCATTTGTATATGATTCTCAGGAATCTTGACATGAAAAAGTGGCTCTTTTTAACCAATGGAGTGAATTCTACATTTCTTATTAAATAGGCAGACTCTGTTTCTCCAGAAATCCTAGACCATGAAGGGAAAAAAACATGGCTATGATGTGTTTTTCTGCACTCCGATGCCTTGGTAAGCTCTGTGAAACCTCATTACATTTCTTAGAGAAATCAATGACAGGGTATTAAATGTAATACCCTGAACAGAACATTTCCACTGGTATTTGACATTGTAAGAGTACAATGGGGACATTGTAAGACTGTAACTAAGGTGGCCTAAGTGTTCAGTTAGAACATTTCCTCCACTTGATGACTCGTGGAGTGTCCTTAGGTGGCAGGAGGGAGACATGATTTTGCACTGTTTTCCCTACATATGAAACTGTATGTCATGTGCCCATGTCATGATTAATGTAAATTTTTGATTGATAATGCACTTATTTCTATTTTATTTTATTTCTTTGTTTGAGAGCCTCCTGCCTTTTAGGAGAACTCTATGAAACAGGTTTAATAATTAAACTAAAGCTGGGTACGGACAGAGAGAAATATTGTTCTATCTGCCACTGCACTTTAAATTTAAACTGTCCCCTTGTCCTTCATCTCCATGAATGTGACATGATATTTCCATTAGTCCCGTCAGTTTTGCGGGTCAGTCTACAGTAATAAAATATTCCCCAATCATTTTTAGCTTAAAAAAATAGATTGATAAAGAGTGCCTTTTTCTAGGTATTTTTAAATAATCCAGTCTGGAGTCATACACAATCTCTAAGCTACCATTCTCTTAAAATTTCTCTCTTCCCCCAGCTCAGCCTCTCCTTGGCTGAGAAGCCTGTGGGGGGGAGGGGCACTGTCTCCTTCCACCTGTGTCACCCATGTTCTGGCTCTATCCAGGGTCCCCCCAGGGTTGGAAAGGATTCGGGAGGAAGGAGGTAAGGTACACGTGACCGATACCATTGGGTTTGCCAATGAACCTTCTGGGTGTGGTCATTCTCATCCTCATGGGGGACTTTTGTGGGTTCTCTGGAGACCCCTCCTCACCACCGGGAATCTCTCACCTGCATATCCCTTGAAGTGGGCAGTGCCTCCTCCCCCGGCTACTTATAGCTCTCCCCTCAGCTCCTGGCCTGAAATCCACTCTCTGTTGGGGTCACCTTGTCCCTGTTAAAAGAGTCCCTTTAGCAGGTCCACATCTGGCACACGGCAACCTCACCAGACTTGTCCTACCTGCTCTAGACAGACAGGCCATTCTGGAACGGTTCTGCCTCTGCTTGTCGGCCAGGTGGGGAGAGTTCAAGCCCCTCCCCACAGCTCAGACACAAGTGAGTTGGATTCCTAGTTACCTGTGTTGTCCCAATGCCAAGACCACATGGGACATCCCTGGGTGGTTCTCTTCCAGTCCTTTTTCTGACCCAAGGTCACCATGGAGTGGAGGCAGGCACACTGACAACTCTGTCCAGAGAAACCCCTGCTGTATTCCCTAATCTTTTCCTGCACGGGCAGCCTTTGTTGTAGGATTAACGCTGGCCGAAGCAATTTCACCTTCTCTTAGGATGTTTGAAGCGCAGTGTAGGACCTTAACTGAGGATATTTATGTCCATGGCACCTGTCATATTATTCTTGGCCTCGGTGGTCTTAGCCAAGACTCTGAGTAACAAGGTAGCATCTATTGAAACAAAATTTTTCTTTGACATTTCATTTTACTGGAGATACTGACTAGGACGTGGGAAAAAGAAGACAGCCCAAATGAAAGGAACATGGCAAGCTCCTAAAATGTAGGGAAGTAAAATTTTTCTTTGACATTTCATTTTACTGGAGATACTGACTAGGAAGTGGGAAAAAGAAGACAGCCCAAATGAAAGGAACATGGCAAGCTCCTAAAATGTAGGGAAGTTCATGAAACCTCACTATTTGCTTCAAGCCTCAGACAAACCATCTCATATGATGATCTTAAACATCCAAGGACAGTGTGAGCTCTTTATAGGACATATCTGCCTCCTGGGCTGCTGCACTGCAGGTGACCAAGTATCGATAGATTCTGCAGCTTTCATTTGTAGATAGGACACAAGTAAACCACAGCAGCAGTTGCTTTAATTACAAATGTTAAACTACTTTGCAAGTGTGTATTGAGGGCTCTATCCTCCTGCCAAATGAATTCTGACTGGGAAAAGCTTGCATTGGCTGTCTCATGGGGATAGCTGGAGTTTCAAGTAACTCCTGGCAGTTCTCCACTAGGGTATTATTTTTTAAATGCCTTTAATAAGGAGACTGTCAGAGACTGCAGCCTAGACACTCAGGCCAGACCCTATGGTTGGCAACAGGCAGGCACTTAGTCAAGTTGTAAACAGTGTTCTAATGGAAAAGTAGACTTGGTTGGCAGCTGGTAGGGTGCAGGGCCCTGCTGGTCATCTTTCTCAGGCTGCAGCCCAGACACAGGAGCTGGGCCTGCGGTTGCTAGGAGAAGCACTGGGTGAACAGAACTCTGGCCCCACCCCACTTTTTCATGACATCTTTTCTGCAGATGTGGTTTTAAATGGAGTGATTGATCCTAGAAATTTCTTTTCCCTCTCTCAGGCAGAGCCAGTCAACTAGGTTAGACATTTCTATTAGATTAAGAGCCAGGAAATGAGAAAAACCCTTCCTCACAAGGGAGCTGTACTGAGGTGACAAGCCTGCCTGATAGAAAAGCAGAGAAATAAACAGGAATGTTTTGTTCGGGGCGGGGGGGACACCAAACTAATGATCACCTTTGTAGCTTCTGTTCCTCCTACCGCTTCTTGCCCCTGCCTGCCTGATAGAAAAGCAGAGAAATAAACAGGAATGTTTTGTTCGGGGCAGGGGGGACACCAAACTAATGATCACCTTTGTAGCTTCTGTTCCTCCTACCGCTTCTTGCCCCCCTCACCCTCCCTTCCCTTCCCATGCTTTCACAGCCAGTCTGTGGAGTCTCTGAACATTGCAAGGAGAGAATCATTCTGTCACACGATCACTAAAGCACAGGATCTTAAATCATGGAACGTTAAGCGCTCAATGTAGTGAGGAAGCATGTACTTCTGTATCATGCAGAAAGGAAGTTCAAATCACAGCTTGCTGCTATTGGCTGTGTGAGTAGGAAGGTCATCTACCCTCTCCAAGCCTTCAGTTTCCTTGTCTGTAAAATGGGTCCACTGACTACGATGATCACATTGGATAACGAAGTCACAGCATCTACCATGGTACTTAGCACAGGGTAGGCATTCAACAAACCCAAACCCCTTTAGACTACATTTTCAGAATCTTGAAATCCTACAAATTTAGAGATTTCTTTTTAAAAAGCACTTTCTAGTTCAGTTGTCTATGCCATTTATTAATTCCCTTTGAGCAATCTATAGGCTGTCCATGTTCCTTTTAAAATCTGGCATTCAAAACTGAACTAGTCTGGCCTGTGCAACATAAAGCAGGTCTCTATACCACTGAGCAACAGAATGAAAACCCTTGTTGAGACCGTCAAAAGCCCCGAGTCTATGCTGAGTGCCTTATTTGACACATATGCAATTGTTTTCAGAGCTTAAGCAGAGAGCTTTGCATTGATCCCTGCTACATCCCATCTCATGGGACGTAGCCCATGCTCCCAGCCTATGGGGACGCTACTCGTATCTCATACCCTCTTTCTTCCTCCCCATCCCCACAAGGAGAAGGAACCTAGGTAAACTGCATTTCAGGGCAGTGATTGGCCACACTTGCTGAAGAACATTAACAGTTCATTTATATGGCTATGACTTTCTCTGCCAGTCTCTTTGATCAACCCTCTTCTATCTATGCTCTGGAAACCATAAGCCTAGAAAGAAAGGCCAACCTCTCTTCTCTTCCTTCCATGTGAGAGGGTCCAGTTGAGGGTGTGCCCAAGTGGTCCTCGGTGCCCTGCTGTTCTTCTATGTGGCACCCAGGTAGGGAAGGCACTGACAATCTTAATGCACACATCCTCTGACTGATTCCCCACTGGGACTGGCAGGTGTAGAGGGTTGGACTCTAATCTGAAGAAGTTTGTGCCTAAGAATTTGGGATACACGTTTTTACCTGTGGTCCAGTAGAGTTCACCAGAGCTCTGAATTGGGATGCAGGGTCTAGGCTCAGCTGACGTTAGTCGCTTTGCTTTGCTATGTTCTGCCTCTAGCAAGGACATCTCTTTCAGAAATTCATCATGAACTTGAACTCAAGTAACACTTGCAACTTCTACCTCACTAGCTGATTCACCAGAGCTCTGAATTGGGATGCAGGGTCTAGGCTCAGCTGACGTTAGTCGCTTTGCTTTGCTATGTTCTGCCTCTAGCAAGGACATCTCCTTCAGAAATTCATCATGAACTTGAACTCAAGTAACACTTGCAACTTCTACCTCACTAGCTGAAGGGGAAATTCGGGGCCCTGAACCATCACTCCCTCTGACAGTATCTTTGGAAGCTATCTGCCTGAGCTTTTTATCATCCTGAAATGCTCACCTGGAAACTTCTTGAAAAAGAAGAAAACATTTATATTCATTGAGTAATGGAACTTTTTATTTTGGAGTTTTGTGTTATTTGGGGGTTTTGTTTGTTTGTTTTACAGCAATCTGGCATTATCCTAATAGCATCTATGAACTTTCCTTTCTCTTTGCTAGATTCTAACTTTCTAAATTTCCCTTTCAGAGACAGACATGTAACACACATTTACTACATGATATGAAAGAGGAAGCCTTGGAAATTTCACTTCTCTGACTTAGAAAGAGGAGGAAAAGGAACCTGCTGAGGAAAATTCATTTTTGTTTTTGATGCTTTCTTCCAGTGTAACATTTCTGTGTGTGGCCTTGATGTTGGTAGCTGCAGCAGCCATCTTACAACAACGAGGAAAAGCCAGGAGACTCCAGAGGTGACAAACCAGCACCCTGACACTACTGAACTGATGAACCGGCCCCGGAAGCACCTACCTACAACCTTCTGTTATGTGAAAAATGTAATGACTTTCTTGCTTAGGTTGCTGTTAGTCTGATTTTTATGTTACATGTAGTTAAAAGCATTCCTAAATGATTCCAAAGTCTTACAAAGCTCTAAAATAAAATTTCCTTTTTGTTATATATTAAATTAATTAGCTTTCATTAAAAAAAACTACATGAAGGAAAAACTTAAATCTGCTGTACATGTAAATAATGAACATGTGTGGTTCCTTTCTGAGGACGGAAGGTATCATTACACTCATTGGAAAAATCTCAGTTTGCTCAGGTGTTAGCTTTGTAGATAGATTCTTTAAGTGATTATTTCCAGAAACACAGAATTTCCAGAACAGTGGCAAGTTACGAGGAAATGTAATTGGGTATGCACTGTCCTGAATCATTTAGAGCACATGGCGAACCTTATCTAGAACGTGTGTGTTTTGCATGACATGTGTGATTGTCTAGCTCACCTACAGTAGCATATGAGTTCCCATGTCAGTAACTGCTCATGGATAATTCAGATGTCTCCTGCATTCCTGCCGTACTGTGCAAGTAACAGTCACAGCATAAGTCACTGCTGACAACAGACCTTCCTTACAGAGCACTAGGCCAGTTTAAAGAGGACTCCCATAGACATTTTCATACCTGTTTAAGGCCATCTCTTATTTATTTATTCATTCATTCATTTATTTATTTATTTTAATTGAGAAATAAAAATTATATATATCTATGGCATACAACAGGAGGTTTTGATATATGTATACTTTATGGAACGACTAATTCCCTTTAATAATACCCATCTTTTTAAATATTCCAAACATGTATAGGACTAAAAAATGATCTGCATTAAGGCAAATAAAAATAGATTTCCTGTTACTTAAAATCTCTAGGACATCTTATGCCCTAAAGACATGGAAGAGAACCTTACACTCATGCCATTGCTCTTGGTGCATCTTTGTTTCACTGTGATTTGAAAGTATTCATTTTTTCCTCTAAGAGCTAGTTTTTTCTAGTCCAGTCTTTTCATTTATTGGAGTGCAGAAAACAGATTTATTTATTTTTCTCTCAAATAGAAAATGCCTCTCCATGAATCAAGTGCCTCGCTATTTGAAAACAGATTCAGGCACGACCCCCTATGTGAAGGGTACATAAGTTAATAAGTTTTGTGGCAGGTGTAATCCACCCTGGCAGGGAAAGTCCTGAGTAATCTGGAAGAGGTAGCTGTTGACTCTGGAAATGCCACATTTCTGTGGGTCAGGCAGAGAAAAATGCCTGCGTCAGGCCACATGCCGCTGGCTGGCAGAAGTTGAAATTCTCAGTAAGTGACGTCCTGAGGTGCTGGAAAACAGGTTAGCATGTGAGAACACATAGCAAAACAGTGAGACTCCGGAGGGCGTTAGAAGATGGCCTTCAGGTTGCAGAAGGAGATGCAATTTGCAGAAGGGAAGAACAAGAGACTGCCAGGCTCTGTTTCAGAACCGAAGCTCAGCAGTGGTGCCAACGTCTTGGTGCAAGACTTGCCTGGGCACCCAATTCGGATGGAGTCAGAGGGTGAAGCCCAGGAACAGACCAAGATGACGAGCCAGGTCAGATAGAAGAGACAGGCAGAGAGCAACAAAGGACGGGGCAGGAAAGTGGATATTTAATTATAAAGCCCACGTCTGAAAGTAAGTTAGCAAGGCAGGAATGGATGGACACCAAATGGCCGATTAGGCACAGGGACAGAATCCAAAAGTGGGACTTGCTGAGGCCTGAATCAGAGTGTGAACATAAACACACAATGGCTCTGTAGCACAAGGTCAAGCAGTGGATGAGAGTGGGTGGTGGGAAGACAGCTTGGCCGAGGGACACCTGCTCAGAGCCAGGTGGGACTCCCTGGCACTGGCTGGCCTGGTCCCTGCTAGCTTATGTTTTGCTCTTGTTTCCTCTGAGTCTTCCTCTGTTAGCGTGTCGTTCACCTTTGCTACTTAACAAGCCACCCCAGAAGCTAGTGACTCAAAACAATTATATCTGCTAGCTTATGTTTTGCTCTTGTTTCCTCTGAGTCTTCCTCTCTTAGTGTGTCGTTCACCTTTGCTACTTAACAAGCCACCCCAGAAGCTAGTGACTCAAAACAATTATACTGCTGTGTGTTGGGTGCAAGTTTACTTTGCTGATTTCTCCTGGGCTTCCTCGTGTGGCTATATTTTTTTTTCATTTTTTTGTGGTTTTAAAATACACATAAGATAAAATTTACCATCTTAATCTGTATGGTTCTTAAGTGTACACTTCATTAGCATTAAATACATTTATAATGTACAACCTTCACTGCCATCCGCCTCCATAATTCTTTTCATATCAAAAAACTGACACTCTGTACCCATTAAACAAAAACTCCCCATTCCCCCTCCCCCAGTCCCTCGCAACCACCAGTCTAATTTCCGTCTCTCTAATTGTGACTGCTCTAACAACATCATGTAATTAGCATCATACAGTATTTGTCTTTTGGTGACTGTTTTATTTCACTAACATAATGGCCTTAAATTTTATTCACATGGTAGCATGTGTCGGAATTTCCTTCCTTTTTAGGGCTGAGTAATATTCCATTGTGTGTCTATACCACATTTTGTTTATCCATCCATCGATGGACTCTGGGTTGCTTCCATGTTTTAGCTGTTGTAAATAATGCCACTATGAACATGTGTGCACAAATATCTGTTCAAGTCCCTGCTTTCAATTCTTTCTGGTGCATACCCAGAAGTGAACCACTGTGTTATGTGATAATTGTTTATTGCCTTGAGGAGCTGCCATACCATTTTCCATGATGGCCACACCATTTTACATTCCTGCCAACAGTGCACAAGAGTTTTGGTCTCTCGTGGGCTCTGATTTATGGGAGGGTGGGTTGGACTAGAAGGGCCGGGCTGGCCTCACTCACTGGTCCAATGGCCTGTCATCCTTCACCTCAAGCTCCCCCATGGGTCCTGTGTCATCTTGGTCCTCCAAGCAGTAGCCGAGCCAGGATTTGACAGGGAGGAGATTAGAGAAAACACCACAAGGGAACATGGGCAGGGAGCCAGAGGAGACCAGGGGAGCCACCAGACCCCAGTGCAGATGTAGCATCTATCTATCAATTTTTTTCTCCACCCCATTGTTACCCTTTATTTACTGAGAGTCAGAGTGATCACAAGATGTAGATGGGGTCATTCAGTTGTGAGTGATGGACCTTGGTTGTGAACCTATGCCTTCCCCCAAATTTACCATATTCCCTGATAACATACACAGACTCACTACAAAGAAAAAGAGAAAGGAATGGAGGGGGTGGGGAGAAGGAAGGAGGAAGCAGCAACATACACATACATCTCCACTCTGGCAAATTCAAGTGGGGTATTAAGAGTCCCATAGTCAGAAAAATGTTTTGCCTGTTTTTGTTATTTTGTTTTTCCACTGGAATGCCCAAAACTTCAGCATAGCTTCAACAAGTGCATTTAAGGATATGTCTACCTTGTAAAGGCACAGGAGAATCCTCATGAATTTGAGTGATTCCTCCCTAAGAATCATGCATCACGAGCGTTCCCATCCTGGTGGCTTCTCAGAGCCTAAAATAAATGAAAGATCTGCAAGACATGCAGCACCTGCTAGTCTGCCCAATGGCAGAAGGAGAATGCTACCCAGCAAATCGGCCCTCTTTAGAATCCTTCTTAAGGAAATGCAGGATTTATGAGCCATTTGGAACACAGCTCTGAATCCACGTGTGTTCCAAACGAGTTCTACACAGAAGCACGGACTGCTGGTAGGCTTTGTGCACAGAGTACCTCTTCTTGTTTCCAAAACAGGGGGCATGAAAAATGCATCTTACAGCTAAAGATGGCCTGGGAAATGGAGGTTGTCTTGAGAGAAGGATGATTTAACCTTCCTGCAATGGAATTTGAAACATCTCTAATGTGGCAGTGTTGATGTTTGACAGTTACGCTGAAACTTCTCCTAGCGCTATAAACAAGGAACTCACTGTTGACAATGTAAGGTCAGCTAAGATTGTGAAGGGCTTTCTAAGTTTACATACAAAAGCAAACGCCCTGTGCACATAATGCTGATGGCAGCTGAAGGCCCTGTGTGCTGCTTTGTAATCCACTCATCTCTGGATGATAAAGCACATTCCCAAGAGACTCTGCAGGAACGTTTCTTCTGTAAATGTATTGGGACTTATATATAGTAACTCTGCATGTGTGCTAACTGGCCATGTGACCTAGCAGATGTAATTTAACTTTCTATGGCTCTTGGTTTTCTCATCTGTAAAATTACAAGGCTGGACAAGTTAAATTTTAAGGACTGTTCAACTAAAACATTCTCTGTTCTCATGACACTGTGGTTAAAATAGTATGTTATACTGACTTCTCAGTGATCCCTAGTGTCCATCTCCCCCACTTAATCTGAGTGATAATTTTCTGCCTTCTCTAACTTACCCAAAACATCAGCTTGGCTGGTAATTTGATGTGTCCAAGAAATGAATATATAAATAGTGACTGAGATAAGGCCACCTGCTAAATGTCCACAAGGGACTTTTCTAAACTTTCTACGTGGCAGTTCTGGTAAGTTTGATTATTTGCAGAAGAAAAAGACAAAGTTGCTCAAACATGGGCAATGGAACAAATAACTAGGGCACAGTTAATAAATAGCGTCATGTTTCTCAAGATTTAAAGACATCAAAAGTGGCAGTCTGGAGTTACTTACAGAGAGCCGCGACTGGTGCTGAGCTGCAGCTGCGGGTTACGTTGCTGGTGGCTCTACGTGGTGCAGCACATTTGTTTTCCATGTCCTTCCTCAGAAAGATGAACTCTGCTGCAAGCGTCGCACTGCTGGTGCAGCTATTACCGGCAAGCTGAGTTTGCCAGCCTTGGAAATACATCGGGTGTAGGTAATGTGATGATGTAATGCTGTGGGCCTGCCCTCTGGATTCCCTCCCTGCCATTACTGAGGCCTTATTTATGAGACTGGAAATGCAAACAAAAAACAGAATGGCCTTCAGATGTGACTTGGGAGAGGCTGGAACAGAGCCCAGCTTAGCTTTCCCTTGTCTTTGTGTGCACCTGATGTGCCAGGGTTCAATCCCAGAGGGCAGGTGGGGGCCCATGAGGGTCTGCCAGACATAGCTTCAAGGAGGACAATGTGTGTCAGCTGCAGGAAGGGTGCAGCAGACGGAGAAAACACCAATGCACACCCCCCAGTTATAAACAGAACCAGAACGAGGGGAGGCAAAGTCCAACTAATCCAGCAGACATTGAAGTCAGTTTGGAGACAGGTGGGCAGGACCTCCTCTGGAGTTGAGGAAAGGGGAGCACATAGGGCTGCCACAGTCCAAGCAGGAGCCACGCAGGGAAGTCCATCTGGGCCGTGGAAGGAAAGCAGCCCAGCTCGTCAGCTAGGGGAAATTCATTATTGCCCTCTGTGCCGGGGGCTGGGCGACAGGAAGGCAGGCAGAGCGCCTGCCCTCAGGGAACTCACTGCCTAGTGATGAAAAGAACCGAAGAGGCATAAAGACAGACATATAGACAGATG
>NW_007736409.1:46395-64862 GCF_000696425.1 Galeopterus variegatus | reverse complement strand
CGAGTCCGGACTCGGTTTCTCCGACGCGGAGCCGGACACGGGCGAGGACAAGGTAGGTGCGCGGGTCGCGCTTGTCGGGCGGCCGGGAGCCGGGCTGTGGGCTGCGGAGGGGACGGCGGTGCGTGGGTTTGCGGGGGACCGGAGAGCATGCGCTGAGGACAGTGTATGTACTTGTTCAACTTTGTAGACGTTGTGTCCAAAGTTACTGAACTCAGTGCACGCTTCTGCGAAGAAAAGTTTTCTTCCTTTTTTCAAATAGAAAGTTGGCACTAGATAGGAAAGCAAGTTACACGAGTGACGAGCCCGGAGAGATACCTAGTGCTGAGACCACGTCAGCTATTCCAGAGTGGCCTTTGCTGGTGCAACAGGGAGGGCTTGAACCCTGCCCAGTAACCGGGCTCAGGAGAGCGTGAGCTCATTCTGGTCGGGGAACGCTCTCTTGCCCCAGCTGATCCGTGGGGGTCTCCACAGCTTCTGGGGCAAGGATGGCCGGTCAACCGAGGCTTGTTTTTCTGGAGTAATTGTATGCGGAGCACCAGGTACTGTGCGCGATCTTAGCAAAAGTGTAAGAGAGTCTACTACCCTGGTTGGAGGGCTGAAGACTTCAGAGTTCACTTGAAGTTTTAGTCACACTTGTGATGTAACAGGACGCTAGAGTCATTGAGATGATAAGCAAAGCTTTTTTTCCCCCCAACTTTATTTTTTTCAGCTTTGCATTTCTAAAAGTCTGGTGGTGAGGTGCTGAAAACTAAGGTTTTCTTTTTCTTGTTGGGTTTTTTGTTGTTGTTTACTTTTACTTATTTATTTAACGAGAGAGGTGGTTAGTCCTTTGCCTAAAAATGTTGCTAAAATACGTTTGAGGCATTCTGATTTTCAAAAAGGGTTTATTGTGTTTGTGCCTGCTTCCTCACTGGCTCTTCTAAAAGAGTATATATTTAAAAGAGATAAAAAGTTCATACCTGACATACGATGTAGAGTATGGTTAGTAGAGTTCTTGATCGACTGAGGAAGTTATATTCGACATAGTCTGAGACATCTCGGTTCAAACACTTGCAGTACCCCTTGCTGGAACTAGACTGCAGAGGTTTATTTAAAGTGATGGCAAGTGGAGAAGTGTCACTGGTGTGTTACCATCAACCTTCAGTTGACTTTATTAACATATACCGAATGTGCAGAAATTAAATTGCCTTCCCAGTTATATATTTGAAATATACTTTATGGTTGAGAAAACTCATTTTTAACAATGAACCTTCCTTTGTATTTAAATGTTGGGAAACAAATTAAAGTATTGGAATTGGTAATTCAATATAGGGGTCAAGGAAAAAACCTTTTGAGTAAAAATGATATACATTAAGTCGCAGAACAGAGTGTATTATGTCGATTGCAAAATATTTTTCAATACAAATACTTACATTGCTATAACTATAGCGATAAGAATATATTTTCGTCCTTAAATACCACAAAAATGTAGAATTGGATCCAATAACCCTTCCTGTAATTTGAGTCCTTGAGTTTTGCAAGGATACCTATCCACCTTCTGTTCCTGCAAAGTCAAAGTAGTAAAACTGTGACTTAGTAAGACAACACTTCTGTATTGCCTATGGTAATTTACTTTGGTTTACAGGAAGAAAGTAAAATGATAAATAAAATGATAAGCCTGTATGAGACTCACTCACAGCTGAATCTGTCCTGAATGAATGTGCCCATGAATATGTGTGTGTGTGTGTGTGTGTGTGTGTGTGTGTTTATGTGTGTGTTATGTATAGGTGTGGGGTTGGAGGATAAAAAAGTTAATTCATTTTTAATTTCCAAAATTGTTTTCATTGGTGATGTAATCAAATTTTCCCTTTGCCATGAAAATCTCTATGGATTTTTGTTTGCAAAAGTTGCTTTTTATATTTAACCATTTTTAAAATGTTCTGTATGGTTTATATGGATTGATATTTTGTTCCTGATAATGGGTTGTTTTCCCACATGATGAAACATTAAGTCTCTGAGTTCCATAGGCTACAAGGCTGTTTTTTATTGCTGGACCAAAATGTTCCCCCATGGGTGAAAGAGCCTTGACAGAGCATGTGTCATTAATGCCTGCTGTGAAACTGCTGTGTCCTTGCTATGAAACTTGCTGTGCAACAACTACCCTGAGACCATTTCAAAGACTCCATGTCTCTCCCTAGTGGCCTATACAGGTGCCTCACTTAGATTTAAGCACTAGAGAAGAACTGGAGAGGAACCAATTGTTAATTTTCTATAAACTACGTAAGCCCCAAGAAAAAGTATCAAAAGGTAAATAGAAGATACTAAATATATATAATACCAATAGATGCAGTATTTTGGTATTTTACACCTAGGCAGTTTTTGTTTTAATATTTAAAAAATACAAAACAGCTCACATGCTATGAACTAAGATTAGCCATCCAATCCTTCATCCTACCCCAAAGCCATACAAAAAAAATTGAAGGTGAAATAAATGGAATCGAGATCTCTTTGTTCCTCAACTTATATTTGTATTGATTAGATTCCTCTTTTTAATAATTCACGGTTGTATGACTTACAGAAAAATCTTAAAATGTTTCTCTGAAGGATGTTAGTACAAACAAGTCAATGTCAGAAAAGTAAGGTAGGCAAAAGTAAAATTAGCTGAACATGATGGGGAAAAAAAGGAAACGTTTAAAGTGGTCATGAAACTAAAGACAACCCCAACACTTAGAGCACTATATTGCTAAATCCAATAATTTGCAAATGAGAATAAGCAGAGTTCACTCTGGTTGGTTGGAGTTGAGGAGTTTGATTTTAAAAGTTGGGTTATGACAAAAAAGAGAAGAATTACTTCATGTCATTGAAGTACAGTTATGGAACTTTTATTCTAAAAAGTGAGTTGTACTGGGAGTATAAATACCTAGATCCTTGTATAGTCTGAGATTAATAAAGTCGAAGAGGGTATAGTTTACATTGCAAATGACTTTGTCAAGGATGGAACTCGACAAAAGATTTATAGTCTTGTGTCAACTACCTTATATCAATTAGCTGCTCAGATCATGAATAACCCTCCATGATCCACGGCATATGACCCTAACTATCTCTCTAAACTTTATTCTTACTTAAGAGTCTTCAATGTTACCCTACATAACCCCCCCAGGTCCAGTCAAACAGTTCTACTTGCCTTCTCTCCTCACCTCACCCAAGACACTAAGTGGATTCCTGTGCTTGATGCATTCATCTGCTGGAAATTCACATCCAAGTTACAACTCAGGCTCTATTCTTACGTCAGGTCTCCCTGATCAACTAAGCCACACTGATGAATCTCTCACCCAAACTTCAGAACATGGACAATGCTTTGGTATCAATTCCCTGACAACAGGATTGGTATCTCACAGTATTTTTGTGCATAAGCCTTTATTTTTTCCACCTGAGTCATAAACTCATTGAAGATGGAAAAAAATGGCTTATGTCTTTCAAGACACCTCATGCCTAATAGCTTACCTTACAAGCTCAACAATTGTATAATAAAGATGGTAAACCCCAATGAAATTAGTCATTGATACACACCATAGATCAGTGAGCCTAAAACTATCCTTGTGCATGAGAATGATTAAAAATGTATACTCCCAACCCAAGCCTAAAGATTTGGTTGGTCTCAGGTAAGAAATATATATATATATTAAAGAGGTCTTTAATATATATATATATATTAAAGACCTCTTTAATATATATATATATTTCTTACCTGAGACCAACCAAATCTTTAGGCTTGGGTTGGGAGTATACATTTTTAATCATTCTCATGCACAAGGATAGTTTTAGGCTCACTGATCTATGGTGTGTATCAATGACTAATTTCATTGGGGTTTACCATCTTTATTATACAATTGTTGAGCTTGTAAGGTAAGCTATTAGGCATGAGGTGTCTTGAAAGACATAAGCCATTTTTTTCCATCTTCAATGAGTTTATGACTCAGGTGGAAAAAATAAAGGCTTATGCACAAAAATACTGTGAGATACCAATCCTGTTGTCAGGGAATTGATACCAAAGCATTGTCCATGTTCTGAAGTTTGGGTGAGAGATTCATCAGTGTGGCTTAGTTGATCAGGGAGACCTGACGTAAGAATAGAGCCTGAGTTGTAACTTGGATGTGAATTTCCAGCAGATGAATGCATCAAGCACAGGAAT
The DNA here is from genome assembly GCF_000696425.1 of Galeopterus variegatus. Taxonomy (NCBI): domain Eukaryota; kingdom Metazoa; phylum Chordata; class Mammalia; order Dermoptera; family Cynocephalidae; genus Galeopterus; species Galeopterus variegatus. The sequence goes on along the minus strand of NW_007736409.1, from coordinate 60,691 downwards.
CCACTTAGTGTCTTGGGTGAGGTGAGGAGAGAAGGCAAGTAGAACTGTTTGACTGGACCTGGGGGGTTATGTAGGGTAACATTGAAGACTCTTAAGTAAGAATAAAGTTTAGAGAGATAGTTAGGGTCATATGCCGTGGATCATGGAGGGTTATTCATGATCTGAGCAGCTAATTGATATAAGGTAGTAAGAAGACTATTGAAATCATTCATGAGATTGATGAGAGGTCAGGAGGACTTTGACTGGGGGATGGTTCAGTTAAGAAGCAACAGAAATAGCCTAGATAGGAAGTGATGAATAGTTGGAGCAGATCTCCAACGGTGGGACCAGAGCTCCAACAGCGGGACCAGAAGAAAGAACAGCTACATAGGAAGAACTCATAGATCTGGTGACTTATTAAGTGAAAGTTGAGGAACAGGAGAAACTACCCTCTCATCGATGTTTTAATCATAGGAAAATGTTAATTCTACTTGAGGGATTAGGGCATTTCAGAGAACAGACTGGTGTTTGTGGATGGATAGTGGGTGATGATAGCATTATTCCATAGATCACTTAGGACATCTCTGGAGAAGCAAAATAAACTTTACAAATTTACATCTCATTAAAGGGAAATCATTATCTAGGGTCAACAGGACTTAAACTGTGTAATATATATTTTTTTAAGTATTTGAGTGTTTGACAAGGGATTACCACAATCCCTAAGGGAAAATTAGAAGAATGCGTATTCTAATACCTTGCATTAAAAATGAAAAGGTAAATTTTATTCAAGTGAAATAGGTCATAAATGTCTATGTTTTAGTCATTTACTTGGAGCCTTTTCTGTGTGTGCATGTTGTAGTACCCATACTTCTTGGCAGGAACCCCCCTATCAATCTTTAGAAAGGAGGTTCAAGATTAGGGAAATGGGAAATGTCTGTGGAAGTGGTAACCTTTGAACTCTCTTCCTCTCTTCACCTCACCTTTCATTAATTTACATTAGAGGCTCAGAATTTGACTTCCTAAGAGCCTCCTTCTGAAGATGGCAAAAGATTGCATAACCAAAGGACTGAATCTTTGTCCCCTTTTCTCAACTATCTGATTTTTTAGTAGCATGTCTATAGCTGTTATGTTTACAATTTTCTTTAGAGTATATGACTAAGTATTTTTGTCAACCTCTCTTATAAAAAATTTTTTGACATTACTGTGCATGATGCTTGCCACATATGGCTTTGAACATAAAAAGCTCAACTCATCTTTCCTGTTGGTTTCTACATCTTCAATGTTTACAATTTTCTTTAGAGTATATGACTAAGTATTTTTGTCAACCTCTCTTATAAAAAAATTTTTGACATTACTGTGCATGATGCTTGCCACATATGGCTTTGAACATAAAAAGCTCAACTCATCTTTCCTGTTGGTTTCTACATCTTCGTATTCTTTCTTCTGAACCTCAAATACCTGTTTGGTAGCCATTTGTTCACAAGACAGGTATCATCAAAATTGCTTTATAGGAAGCAGTTAATTACTGATCTCAGTGGTATATGTTTAAGACTAGTGGGTCTCTATTCCTGTCCTTCTAAATTGATTTGAGAATGGTGGAGGGTGGTAGATTTGGGAGATTTCTTTCTGTGCTTCTAGTTCTGGGCTCTTGAGAGGGTGGTCTTGACCTCCTTGTTATCACCTTGGGTACAACCTGCAATGCCATTTTTCAACTTTTACTGGGTTTTGGGGGGACACGGAAGCTGGTAGGAGAGGAATGAGGGTTTCTGGTACCCCCAGCACTGCTCTTATTTTTGGCAGCTCCAGTGGTCTTCCAGGTTCAGATCACTCTCTAGATACCATCCACACCTCTGCATACCGAGAGTAGGAGTTTAAATAATCTTATGCGATGTCCTGAGCACCTAAGTGTGACATGCACTTTGCTAAGAATTTTACAGGTTAATTTGATTTTTTTTCGCTATATCTACATGTGATGGATATTATTATATTTCATTAAAGATAGTGAACCTAAGACACAAATGACTTAACAAGGAGCAAGAATAGTTTCTTTTTTTTCTTTTCAAAAACTTTTGCAGCATATATTTTAGGGAACTGTGGTAATGAGAACCAGTTTGGGCCTTTTCGGTTTGTGAAAGACCTGTGATCCATACTCCTTTCAGCCCCTCTTCTAGTCTCCTCCTGCACATTGTAGCAGTGTGCAAGGAGGCAGGGAGAAGATAGGGGGCAATTAGGGCCACCTTGTTACATTTATTTAGGTCCTGGTTCCCCACAATGGAACAAAGTGAAATAAATGTGGACTTTCAGGCTTTACCACATAGTGCCCCTTTGACTAAAGATCATGATCATAAATGACCTAATCCATAGTAGTATTAGAAGAATGACTGCTTAACTAGGTGCCTGACAAGAATTCCTGGCACTTATTAAACAGTTTTTCTAACCTGTGGTAATGTAACCCCAGTAAACTGTGATTTTACCTATGCCAAATGACCTTTCACAGATAAGTAGATTTGGAAAGAATAAACTTTGTTGGCAGAGGTGTTATACCTCCTCTGACTTCTGAGCATATATTGTTTCATCTTTTATCATTTTCATAATTCCTACTAGATATATATCCTATACATACTATATGAGCCTACCTTTTGTTACAAACGTGTTTGTGACAAAAGAAATTGTATAAATTGTGAATTAAGGCATCATTGATTTTTTCAATGAAAAAACAGTTGTGCCAGAGAACTTTAAACAACAAGGAATACTAATGAGTTTGACTTATAACATAATACTGAAATCTACTGTAACTATTTTAGGTTTGTCTGTGTAATTTTTTCTTTTTGTTTGCTTTATTTGGCATCCATCACAGAATCAATCAAATAGCTACCTTAAAATACTACTTTCTGATGGATTCTTATTATATCCTTGTATTGATAGTGCCCTAATGGCTTTCAAGTGTTAAAAGGGATCCTATGATATATTTTTTGCAATTCTGAAATCCAAAATTTCATTTTTATGTTATTTGATGTTACAACCTTGGTCTGAACTGACATAAAACTATTTATAGTTATTATTTATCCTTTAAGTTTGAATATTTTAAAACTTTTTTAAAGAAATAGTAATGTACTTATTTATGAGATGCTGCCATAGATCCTACTTGTTGAGGGTGAATGTGAATATTAAAATGTATATGCACTGGGTTTCCTGAAAAAATCTGGGATCTGAGACTCATGCAGAGGTTTAGGGTAAGGGAATGGACTGTTGCTCTTTTCTTTTCAAAAGACCTTCCTCGATTGCCTTCTTGCCTCAGGGACAACCTGGAAGATGCAGGGAAAGGAAATTGAGGAGCTCAAGAAAGAGGCTATGTGGATACCCCTAATTACTCTTTACCTGTTAGTATTAGGCTTATGTACTTTTTAATCCAAATTCTCATATTTAAATCTACTTCAGCTTAGAGGCATTTTAATCAATTCTCTCTAGTGGCAGCTTCAATTTTAAGTAGGAAATTACAATGTAGTGAGTGATGCAAAAATGAAGTGATTCTTGTCTATAAGAAGCTTGTAACCATTTCTGAGAAACAAGAAATTTACTCATTAAAAATACCAGAAATGAGTTAAACTATGAATCCTGGCAATATAAGAGATTTTGTAAGAGAGTCTCATGTTTTGCCAACAGTTTTTGGATAGGCTTCTAGGGGTTGCATGGGCAAGGTGGAATGATCGAAGATCAAATGTAAAAAGTGAACAGATGGTAATTACAGGTATGGGGAGGAAAGAATACGTTGGATATCGAAGAGTGACAGCAAAGCACAGAGATAATGATGGTCAGGGGTGTTTGAAGGAATTGGGAGCAGACTCCTTTGCTGAAGAGTCAAGAGCTTTAATTGAAGCAGAGGGGAACATTGCGGAAAGTGTGAGGAACCAAAGAGCAAGCCTGAGTTTGGGTTGAAAGCAACAGGAGCCACTGAAGATTCTCAAATGATGTGACAAAAGTGGTGCTTTAAGAAGCTTAATCTGGCACCGTTGCACAGAAGTGTCTAAAGCAAACTAGAAGCTGGTCAAACACTTCTCAGAAGTCATTTTTATCTGCAGAGTTTCTTAAAGTGTTTGGCAGTGACTGTGTTCTTATTCCATTGGTTGCCCATATATGGTATTTGAACTCCTTTATATGCTCCTGATTTCCGATGATAATAGTGGTGATTACTTTTGACTTATAAGTAAGCACACATCACTGGGCTATCTGGATACATTTATAAAATATATTAATAATAGACATCTTTGCTGTTATTGTTTGCATTCCAAAAACAGCAAGCAGTGTAAACAGTGGTCATGCTCAGATACACACACACATGCACACACACACACACACACTCACACACACACACACACACATTCACCTCTTAGTAGTTCTTCAAACTGCCAACCGTGACATGTATTCTTTCTTGCCTGGCTGAGAATTTTTAGGTAATCTGTTGAAATAGAACTAAGAACTGGAAGTGTGCGAGATTAGATTCTCCATAGTTTATACACTGATTTGTAGGTCAGCTGGCATTTAAAAAAGAGAGATAACCCTAAAGTGTCCTAAAATTCCTTTTCTTAAAAATCTGCTTAAAGGTATTCCTATTAACAGTAAGACTAGAAAGGACAGGAGGTGGGGGATAAACTATCAAATAAATAGTATAAATACTTTATAGCTTCTGTAATAAAGTTTTTTTAAATGTGGAAAATTTACTCAGAACTCTAAAAGACCTATTAGAAAATGGACATACTGAAAGGGGAAATATTCAGATGTGCAACTTTGTGCAAATAGCAATACTTAAGAGTTTAAAAGGCAGACTTCTCAATGAGTTCGGCCTCAACAGTGTCCTCACTTGGACAGATGGGAGGAGATGAATATTTTAGGGTAGATCAGAAAGGTGTAGTGTGTGATTTCCATAGTTGTGATCGTTTTTATTAGACATTTATTTTGTAGTTTATTTTTCCTTAAAACTTGGTCCCCAAATTACCATTTTCTTTTCCTTTTGTACATGGTGAAGTATGGAGTCATAAGTGGTGAAGGCTAGAATCAAACCTAGCTCTTTTGCTGTTTGCAGAACCTATGCACTTTGCTTTTACACTTCCTGTGATAGTGTAGAAGAATATTTCTGCTTGCTTAAGTCACATAACTGTTGCTGGCTTCAGTGACATAACTGTTTTGATAGAGATGCAGTACAGTGGATAGGAGCACAGGCTCTGCAACATGACTTCTGTATTCACATTAAGGCTATGGGAATTCACATCCTGCCTATGCCACCTACAACCTGTGTGACATTGGACAGGTTCCTTAGCTTCTCTATGCTTCCTTATATGTAAAATGGAAGCAATAATTAATGTCTACTTCGTAAGGCTGTTTTGAGGATTATCAAGCATATATACCCACAAACACATATATACATGTACATATACATATACATACATACATATATACACACACATATATATAAAATTTATATCCCTTAGAACCATGACTGGCAAATAGTAAGCATTCTGTAAATATTTGTTAAATAGATAGGCTTCACAATCAGAAAAAACTATAACACATAAACAATATATCCTAGACAATATGAAGTAACTGATTCTCTAGTACCTTGCAACAAGCAGGTTTTTATAGAACAATTGTTTTAAGCTTACTGACAATTTTCCCAATTTCTAAAATACAGTAAGAGGATGTAATTTTGAAACTGTTGGGGGAAATCTAGGGTGTTTAATCATTCAGTGCACTGATGATGCTGCATATTGTAGTTCTTTTTATAATACTTTTTCACCTCTCCTGGGTGCCTGAGTTTTTGCCTGTCCTGGAAGGTAACAAACCTGGCCATAGGCCACCAAACCAAGGAATCTGGGATGATGGTCATTCCCTAAAGTGCTTCATACTTAGGTCATTTGGGTGAAAAGGACTTTGGTAAACACAGGATTTTTATAATGCCATATAATTTCATATGAACTCATCCTGAATACATTCAAAGCTTAAATACTTTCAAGTTTAAATTTCTATTAGTGAAACATGCTAATGTTGCTACTTTAATTTGTAAACACCTCCACCTCAAGTCTTTGTATTATTGTCACAAAAGAAATGTTAATATGCATTCTAAATTTACAATGAAATCATCATACAATATCTCAAATATTAAAAATATACTTTCACTGAAGAAATTATACGGAAAATTTAATGGTAGAATGTTATATGTATAAGTTAAGCTTATGGGAATTTGTTTAATAAAATGTTACTGGACTGATCCTTTGGGGCCCTCTTCCTGAATGGTGACCTGCAAAGTATGTGCCCTCTGTGCTGTCACTGAGATGGATTATGGAGTAGATATGTTCCTTCTGTGAGGGTAAGTCTGGTTGACTTGAAGACTCTAATTTACCCAAAATAGTTGATGCTGTTCGCCAATCAGTCAGTGCTGTGAATTGCATGGCCGCAGTGTGCTAAGCACTTCATGGTGCTTGGGGGAGTTGGAGACCTGTGAGCAGCAGGAAAAGGGAATTCAAAACAAGTGGTATATGCAGTTCCCAGCTCTTGAAGAGCTGACAACATATTTTTCTATTCAATAACATCTTGAAAATATTTACTTCCTTAGTATTCACTTCCAGTACAAATGTTAGCTACAGTATTTTAGAAACTTTTGATCAGATACCATATTTCTAAGCAGAGAAATTTTTTCTGACTGAATCTGGAACACAAGATTGAACACTAAATAGACACTCAGCCAATATGTAAATGAATAAATTAGGTAATACTATATCATCCATATGCATCTATCTACCTGGTATGATCTTTTTTTAAAAGTGATTTTCATTTTTTTTTAATTCAGTACTTTTTTGAGGGTGAATAAATTAGGTAATACTATATCATCCATATGCATCTATCTACCTGGTATGATCTTTTTTAAAAGTGATTTTCATTTTTTTTAATTCAGTACTTTTTTGAGGATTCTTCAAAAAGTTCATGGAAAAATAGAATTAAAAGATAATACAAATTATTCCACGAACTTTTTGAAGTACCCTTGTATGTAATTATATAAAATGAAGCTTTATATTTAAGTTGTATTATATTTTCCCAGTTATAGTATTCAAATTTAAATTTTAATATCAAATAATTTTCTTCACAGTAATTTTTCATTGTAATTTATTTTTTATTTTTTTGTATCCAGCCTGTAAGGGGATCTGAGCCCTTGACTTTAATTATATTTTTAGTGAAAGTGCTATGCTTACTTTTTTTTTTCCTGTCAAAACCAGGATTATAATAACATTGCTTATTCAATATTCTTTTATATGTAGAGAAAATATTCATGAAGTTGATAAAACTTTTTGTTCCATCTTGCTAAAGCAATGGAAAAGGATGAAATATTTAGGGGAAATAACTACCAGACTTTGACATTGTTGTTGTTGGGGAAGATGCATGCATATCCGAGTGTGTGCCAGTCTGAGACAGGCAACACTTCTCCCTCTGGTAATCGGCTGTTAGTATGAGAAGCTGACAACTCATCTGCCCCCTCAGCCAAGGAGTGTTCAAAGATTTAATGCCTTTTTCTGAAATGGCAAACATAATTACCTTATAACCTTTCACCAAGAAAATAGTTCACTTTCTCTTTTCTTCGTTTATGTTTAAATTGGGGGTCTTTCCCCCTTTAGTGTTCTTTACCCTTCATGCAAAGAGTGGATAAATTTGGTAAATTAGATTGAAATCTTGAATAAAATGGTCTTCACTTTCTTTTACCTGGAGTGTCCACACAACTGCCATGAATCCTATGATTGAATTCCTATAATTTGTAAAAGTGATTGTTATTTCCGCTCACTCAAAATTCCTCGGAAATAGCAAGTTAATATCAAATAACAGATGTGAGGCTGTTTTAAACCACTGTGGTTTATTTTATTACAGTATCATTGCCTACATGGAATATTTTTAATTCTTTCCTTTTATTTGTGCCTGTTGTGTGTATTTAGTTACTTTATCCTTTTAAAGTACTCTTCCAAGTTTATGTTTTGAAAAATAGAACACTTACTTAGATTCATGTTTGTTTATAGGTCATGACATTTGTGACTTCCCTAAAAAACAAAGCAATCTTTTTGTCTCAGAGCCAAATTTTAGTTTTGAGATGATGGTGAGTCATTGTTCTCTTTGAGTCCTAGGTCTTTCTTTTAATTTTGGTGTTCATCCATGCCAAATTAGAATTTTATCACGGCCAAAATTATTCATGTGTCATGACTGTCACACTTAAAATTGAGTATATGGATTATATAAATAATGATGTCATAATTAATGTAAGATTTCTTTTCCTCTTTAACATTGGTAGCAGAGAGGCCTGCTCTGTTGGAAACTAATTCTGTTTTGCTTCTGAAAAAGTACAGTTTGTGCCACATCTACATGAGCATGGCATAGTTATTATATCACTGTAATATAGCAAATGGTGACATAGTGAATTAAAAATGAAAAAATTTAAAATTGGTGTTACTTTTTTGTGCCATGCTTCTTGAACAGTTCAGGTGCTTTTACAATCTTCAAGTGGGGACAGTGTTAGTGTGACTGCCTCACAGAGGACCCTAAAGCTTCCTCTAGCGGAAAACACCTGAAATTAAAAATTTCCCTTATGTGCCATTTTTGAAAAAATGTACCCTTGGTATTGATTTTAACTTTATCCCACTCCTGTAAAATGTCTGCAGCACAGTGGTAGCGGGGAGGGCACATGGGCCTGAGTTATCTCAGATCATAGTTGTACCTCTCGTAGGGCTGGATACGGGTTTCCTCCTCCCAGGATTGACTCAGATAATAAGTATATAATATGCAATTTGATTTTCCATTCGAAAAATGAAACGATACCTTACAAATTAAGGTATTTATGTGCTAAAATTAATTCTGTGATACTAAGATGAACTATGTGCTGTACCATGTACACTGTGTATTGCACATAAATATTAAATACTTGCAAAGTATTTCACTTGATGATGTGCCCCTGGGTGCTCATAGCCTTGATATGGTAACACTCTTTTTTATACTAAAATTTTGGATGCATGTTATGCAAATCTTTTTAATAAATTACACATTCTTTTCTTTCATTTTATGCTACCTTTTACTCTAGTATACTCTTGCAGTTAAATGTTTTTAAACACACTTCAAACTACATTTACTAATTGCATAATAACTATGGCCAGCACTGCCAGGATTCATTGTCTATACCACCTTGTGTTATATATAATATATAAATGTCATCATACAAAGAACATTGAAATTTATGTAGCGAATAGATTTTCTTAGAGTCAATTTAAATTTGAACTTAAATTCTTTTGGAAAACCAGGTTCACAAGCTCTCTTGTCTCTTCATCTTTAATTACACATATCCCCACTATTTTGATTCATAGGTGGTGCTTTTATATTGGAGCAGCTTTGATTTTAGTGTAATATTAGCTAGTTTTATGGCTTGAAAAACTTAGTACATACATATACTGCATCCAGAAATGTAGAACTATATGCTGTATATATATTGTATGTGCATTTAATGTGAAGAACCAGAAATTTTTCCTACTCTGTGATTCTTGATTTTTTTTTTTTTTTTGGTGTGGGGAGGGAGACAGGCTTCAGCAACATCTATAAATTTATTAAAATTTTGTGAAACTGATTTATTCCATTGCTAATGAAGTCAGTAATTTTTAGGGGATAGATATAGAGCTTATGAGGACATAGAGAGATGTTCTCAGGAAACTGAGAAGGTTCAGTTCCTGTGCAGATAGACCAAAGGGCTTTGGATCAGAGCAAATGTTTTGCAGCAGGGGGTTGAAACATGGTTATAATACATCAGGGTCATGCTTAGCTATCAAAACTTCACTTCTTTTCAATGAGACTGGTAATTAAGAGATAAATATAATTTATAACAGTCCTTATAATTCTTTAGTTGTACAACAAAATAACTTGCTCTCATGGCTAGATGATTTAGCCAAATTTGTTCAATTAGGTTATTCCAATTTGATTCAACATTTGATTATAATGTATGTAGTAGTGCTAAATACTTTGGGGTTTCTCGCCTCTGGTTGTTGGAGAAAATCTTTTTTATTTCTTTTACTTAAATCATCTTAAGGAACAATTTTCCTTCCAATAACATTTTTTTCTAGAAGAGGGTCTTATTTACTTATTTGCTTTTTTCCTAAATATGCCTTTTCTTTACTTTCGGCATTGTTTTCCTTGCTTCCAATTATGATTGTGAGCGAATATTAATAGAAAACTTTTGTAACTTCCAGCACCATTTATTCATCAAAGCTAATCAGCAAATATGTCTACCATATATACATTTGCTACAACTAGACCATTAGTATGTGAAGTCACACTGTCCTCTGTTCTACATATTTTTTTCGTATTTATGCCTCATTCTGATTAAAGTTCAGTATTTTGATAATTATGATTGTAGGCAAAAGAAAACCTATTTTATTTTGCAGTACAAACAGGAAAGATATCAAGTCCTTAGCTTTGAGGAATTATTTTAGAATTTGATTGTAACTTTAAGTAAAATAAGCTGAAGAAGCAGATATTTAGGCACATTCTGAGTATAAAATAGGTACCTTAAATATACCAAGAATTACTTTTACATCTATGTCACTTTATAAGACTTGTTAATTGTTTAGCAAGTAGTTATTGCCTATGTACCAGTGTTTAGGTATAAAATAAAATTCTGTAAGATTCCAGGAGCTGAAGTGTTTTATATATTTAAAAGCTTTATATATAAATAGTGACTTATTTTTTGTGGTACATAAATATAGTCAAGAACTTAGACTTAAAGAAAAACATAACTAGTTACATGGCCACTTACAAAGTTCATGCAGTAGTTTTTACAATTCAGTGATGTTAAATCATCTTCTGTCCAGTTATGCTGAATAATAAGTATCAAAGTATGAGATATTAGAACAATACTAAGTGTGTTATTCATAATTTAAAATATTAATTAAAGATAAATAATCTAATAATTATTAATACTATGATGAAACTTTTGTAACTTACATCCAAGTTGTTCATTATGATATATACAAAAAGATAAAACCAAACAAAATAAAACAAACCTAAAACTGGTATGAATGTTAATCATTATCTACTGTTGCCATAATTCTTGGGCCAAAGCATCTTATTTTTCATAATAAAGGACAGTCCTTGAGCTGGTTTTATCAGGATCAGGAAAAGATGATTCTTCTAACCTTTCACCTTCCCCTATCCCTTTTGTTTTAGTTCTCTTTTAAGATAATAAAGGACAGTCCTTGAGCTGGTTTTATCAGGATCAGGAAAAGATGATTCTTCTAACCCTTCACCTTCCCCTATCCCTTTTGTTTTAGTTCTCTTTTAAAGTTAGTCTACAGATCATCTTGGAAACACCCAAGAAATATAATAGGGCACATTTATACTTCTTTTTCTATCACAGACTTGATCATGTGTTGTGTATTATGCTTTGGCTCTGCTATCTCCTGCTCATTTTTCTAGTGTAATTCAAAGTGTTGATTGGAAATTTTAAATGTGGTTGGGATTAAATTGTGTTTGAGGTCATGTGTAACCAGTTAAACAAAGGCTCATTTCTCGGCTTCCTTTGCTGCTAGTGTTGACATGGGATAGTTCTGGCCAATAAAATGGAAGAGCAGATCAAGCAGGGATTTATGGGAAAACTTTTGCTTTTCTGCTAAGGCACTGCCTTTCTTCCTATTCTCTTATTTTCTTTCCTGGAAATCAGAACATGTTTTATAATTTAAAAACTTTACTTTTTGCTTATCAAAAGAACACTTTTAGATTTATGTGGACCAAGACTTTTCTAATTAATAATGTGAGCCCTTGATTATGGAGTGACTTTCTAAATTTGTACTATCATGTTCTTAATCTGTTGAACCTTAGAGTTAAAGTAATTTGTATCTTTATAATCTAACATTCTTTTCTTGGCCAATGGATTTTTTAAAAACTGTTATGTTTATATTTTCCACATACTTTAAGAAGCCTTACTAGTATGATAGCAACATTTCAAATAAATAAAAGTTCTGTCAAGTGGTAAGGCTATACCATTCGTCCCTTGTAGCTGTTAAAAGTGTTAATAGCCTGGAAATGACCCCTGACAATCTCTAATTGTTTGGAAAATGGTAACTAGAGAGAACAGATAAAGAGAATTCTTATAGGATTTAGAGAGACAGAAAGTTGGATGAGAAGTCTCAGAACTGACAAGAAAAAATGTGCAAACAAGAAAATATTTTCATATGCTTTTTTCAGATGAAACTTTAATGAATAAAAACCTGGTCTATTCAGAAATCCTGTTTGATTCTAGGCCTTTGTAAGCTTGAATTTGTCATCATAGTCATCAAGATTGGAAATTAGGAAAGAATGTTAATTTAAATTTAAAGCAGCTGGAAATACAATACATGGCATATAAGCTTATCTTCTCATCTGTCAACAGCTGCTTACAGATGTCACATGAACTATTTTAACTGCAGTTATAAAACTCAATGGAATGTTTAGAGGTGATTCAAAAAATGTGATTGACTGACATATAGAGAACTTATTCTTAAGAAATTCTATGTCTAGCACAATTTTAAATGCCTACAAGCTCTTCTACACTGATTAGGAATTTCAAGTTAACATTTTGGAGAAAAAAAATTAGCATCAAATAATAAATAAGAGAAATATAACCTTAGTTTAAATAATTTTTTGTAATAATAGTTTATTTGTAAAATGCTTCTCTTTCATTTAGATTTTTTTCTTCTCCGTCATAAAATTTTGGAGTTGGAGTCTACAGGCCAAGCTGTAGTATCTCTGAAATGATTAAAGATTTTCTCTCTGCAGGATACTTGCTTCCCCTTTGAGCTGTGGATTTATTTTCCTTTACTCGGGGGTGGGGGGGGGGGGTAAATGTCTGAAAGCCATTTTCACCACATTATTTCCCATCTAGTGTATTGTTAGAACATCAGAATCATCAATATTTGTACATGTACTCTCTCGTGCTCAAGGTACTTTCACTGTATCAGTTACTCAAATCTGATCAATTGTGCTGAAGCTTGTCCCAGTCTGAAGCTGGACCAATTGATTTCTAGGATATTCTTACCTGACAATATAAAGGATACAAATCAAGACATGTCAAGTGCAGAAAGCAACATTAAAACAAATGTCCTAATGTATTCCTTTCAGATATAATCTGGACAATGAGGTGTAGTTTTACTTACTGAGTTTATATAGGGACGTTATTTTAATTTCTAGGACTGGTCATATTTTTCCATTTTTTGATTCTTTGATATTTAAATTTTCAGTTTCATATTTTTCTGTTTTACATGTTGTCCCCGTTTTATATGTGCAAAGGTAATTGCCACAAAAATAAACATTCAACAAACTCCATGCACATAGACTATGTAATTGACATAACTGAATGCAGTTGCTGAGTGGTCCTATAACATTCATTACTTAAGTATTGAAAGTAAAGGCATTTCTTCATCAACTGTATAATATGTTTCTTATTCTGCTTTTATTTTCTTTTTCCTAGCAATGTGCTGGAAACAAGTTAACTTCACAAGCAGAGAACATTAACTTGTCATTTACTCTATATTCTAAAGAAATGACATTGTCTTCATAAGTCGATGTTCTTGACTCCTGAAGATTAGCACTTTAAAATATAACAACTCAAATTTTAATTGTGTTCATTAAAGTATATTAAGCATAACTTCATCCTAATGACTCACCTATAATTAATTTAAGATTATTTACTACTTCCCATTGATCTTAATGCTTTTATTATTTTTACCCTCTACTATTTGCCTTTACACTTCTTAAAAATTTGCTTGTATTGGTCTCTTTTGATCTCCTTTCCTTAAAATTTTTCCTATGCTTCTGTTCTTTGATGCTAGAAAGTTTTTTTTTTATAGCTATGGCCAAACCATAAAAGAATTTTATTTCAGTCTCTGGTGATTTTACCAGCTATTTTGAGAGTATCAGTTAAAATGGTTCTTGGCAGTATGTAACAAAAATCTAACTGTAGTGGCTTAAGTAAATTGGAGTTTATTTTTCTACAATAACCAAAAAACCCCAATGGGCAACTAAGGGCTAGTGCAACATGCAGTTTCATTATGTCATCAATGTCTCAAGACTTCTGTGTTTTTTTTTGCTCAATCATCTTTAGAGTATTGCTTTCTTCCTCATACTTTTCCCCTCATGGTTGCAACAAGGCTGATTCTTCCCCAGCATTATGTTGGATGTGAAGTGGGGGTCAGGGGGAGGGAGAATAAGAAGGCAGGGGGTGGGGCTGTTGCTTTCACAGGAAAGCAAAAGCTTTCTCAGAAATCTCTAGTAG
>NW_007736409.1:43824-46104 GCF_000696425.1 Galeopterus variegatus | reverse complement strand
TTTTTTTTTGCTCAATCATCTTTAGAGTATTGCTTTCTTCCTCATACTTTTCCCCTCATGGTTGCAACAAGGCTGATTCTTCCCCAGCATTATGTTGGATGTGAAGTGGGGGTCAGGGGGAGGGAGAATAAGAAGGCAGGGGGTGGGGCTGTTGCTTTCACAGGAAAGCAAAAGCTTTCTCAGAAATCTCTAGTAGATTTGAACATATATCTTACTTGGTAGACTGTCTTCTGGCCATCTCTAGCTGTAAGAGAAGCTGAGAAATAATAATGCATGCAACTTCATAGCAATACTGGAAATCTCTTTGTAAAGAAGAAAAGAATGGTCTTTGGGTAAGCAACTAGTAGTGTATGTAAAACTGGGTCACTGTGATTTCTACATTTTTTTTCTCATTGTTGCTTACAACCTTAATACATTCTTTGTGTACTCACCTAAAAGATTAATGTTATTCAAGTATTGATTTTTAAGTAAGATGAATGTTGCTAAATAAAACCTTTTGATGTGAAGAAGATTTAAAACCTAGTTTAGAGAGAGAGTTCTTACATGACAAAATCTATAGAGCATGACTATTTAAACTTGCTAATTTTATTGTGTCAAAAGTGAGTGTGTAACAGAGAATGGGAAAACTTGGGTAGGCTACTGCTCTAGAATAAACTATTTATGTAATGTAGATTTCAATATATGACAAGTTAAGTAATACCAAATTAAGTAAATATAACATTTAAAATTAGTTTTGTTTAAAATATTGGTGTTGCTTTTCCTCTTTATATTTTTTTGTGCAATTGGAAACAGAAATTTTCAAATTTTCAAATTTTACTTGATTCCTTTCTGATGGTTTCTTGTCCATTGCTTAATACATAAACTGTAATAATAGGGCTTTCTTTAGCCAACATGCCCATTCTTTCCCCTCCATTGAACTGTGCCTTTTTTGAGACCAGTGTGTTACTGATGGAGATTTCCATTCTTGCTTTTCTTTATGCAAGCGTCTATATGAAAAGTGGGGGCAGCTACTGTCAGATCATAGGCTACTCTGATAAAAGAATGCCATAATTTGGACTTTATTGTGTTGATTTCTAGATCATGCACTGTGTGATCATGTCAAAAATCTAAGCATAAGAGAAGAATGGGTGATTAAAATAACTTCACACTACCCTTAAAACACCTAGTGCAGATGCAGCGTGTTGTCCTTACAGAGGAAAAACAATGGTGGTTCCTTCTGCTAGGTGGAGTGTCCACAGCATTGGTACGAGATACAAGAATCTTCACGTGTGTTTTGGTGCATCTGCTTGACCATCTTTCTGTGTCTTATACATTTACTCACTGAGAAAGAAAAAATGGGAAACATAAGCTAGCAAAAATGTATTTTGTGCATTTCAGATGTTAATGGGAACCTTGGATACATTTCTCTATTTCCTTATTGACCTTGATATTTCACTCTATTGAAATTTATTCAAATCTGTAATCATATATGTGTTAAACAAGTTTTTTTCAGGAAGTCAACCATTTATCAAACTTAATAGGAATTTGACATGAAAAAGCAGAAAACAGGTATTTTTAAGAATATTTGAACTTCAGATATTTTCTTTATTTAATCTCCATAGATTACCATCTGATACACTAGGACTTGACCAGTTATTTTTTAGATTTTTTTCCCCTGCATGTTTTGAATTATTATTCTTAATGTGCCTTATGGGTACTTGACATATATGCTGGTATTTTCAAAGGAGCCCACATTAGAATTTAATTATTTTATTTTAAGCATTGATTCCTGTTTTTTCTTAAATTTTTAAGTAAATGTCCTGAGAGAAGTAAACTTTGCATGTTTATCAGTTATTTGCACCTTCCTTTGAATGAAAGATAATATTGTATTAAGGGCAGAGGGACAGAATGAATGCATATCCTCAGGGGTACCTCAGAGGTCAAGTCTGAATCAGCTTCTCTAAGGATGGTAGAGCAGCACTGGACAAGGTGCTCAGCATGTGGAAAAACAAGAAGAGTTTATAACAGGCCTCAGAGTTCACCAACTGCAGTGGAATTCTCATCACTTTTATTGAACTCTGTATTCTAATCTCTGTATAAACCACCTCAGGAGAATGTCTGTTGATAAAATTGGAGCGCAGTTATTTTTTTCATGGGCATTGAACACAAGGACACAATAATAAGAATAATTTCAAAGTTGAAAATATATTCTGTCTGGAAAGTCTTTATTGAGACTTTATATTGTTTTGCTTTCTCAGTGACATTCCCTACTCAGGTCACTGGAAATAACATGTCAGGTTT
>NW_007736409.1:41518-43290 GCF_000696425.1 Galeopterus variegatus | reverse complement strand
ATTGTTTTGCTTTCTCAGTGACATTCCCTACTCAGGTCACTGGAAATAACATGTCAGGTTTTAAAAGAGACTTCATATATAGCCAAAAAACCTGCTAAATATATTTAGAAAATCATTCTAGTGACTAATATCTTAAACTGTTTCTACAATAACAGTGTTGGTAATATTAGGATTTAACCTTTTGCATTGGAAATGACTTGTCAAGTTTGAAGCGATTTTATGGGTAGCCAGATATACTTGCTAAGTGTGTTTTAAAAAGAATTTTAATAATATAATGGTTTTTTTGTTTGTGTTTTTTAAAAACACAGCCTATTAATTTTAAGCAGTAATATTAAAGGGAGACATTAAGTAGCTGTGGAGGGAAGTTAGCCTGGTTTTTATAGTCTAACTTTTCTGTTTTCAGTTCAATGCAAAAAGAGGGATAAAATCCAGCTACAGTTGGAAGTTTGAATATTTAGTCTGATTAAATTTTATTTTTCAAAATTAAACTGTTTCAATATCATATATATCTATCAGATATTTTATAAGTTGTCTGAGGACGTTTAAATAGAAATTTGTTTAAATAGAAATTTCTTCCTAAGCCTCGTAGGAGTATGTTTTATTGATTTTTTTTTTTTTTTAGCATGAGTTACTAAGAAATAATATTTTCACAGACTGCAGGGGCCCAGATATGATTCCCAGATAATTCAGGTGTGACTTCTTTCATCATTCTTTGTTATGTTATTATTACAGAGCATAGGGTAGTTAAAATAGCATGCACTTTGGGGTCAGAACTGGATTTGAATTTAACACTGCTCCTTAGAAGCTGTGTGACCTTAACCCCTCTGAGTAAGACTGTGAACTTGGAGAGATTGCATCTACTTTACAACATCCTAAGAGAGCTTATTGAAAGCACTGTCTCATGTTA
Organism: Galeopterus variegatus; assembly: GCF_000696425.1. Classification (NCBI taxonomy): domain Eukaryota; kingdom Metazoa; phylum Chordata; class Mammalia; order Dermoptera; family Cynocephalidae; genus Galeopterus; species Galeopterus variegatus. Next base: position 42,383 of record NW_007736409.1, on the reverse strand, counting down.
GCTTCCCACAAAGCATTAGTTCCCTCTCCAGAGCCTGTCAAAATTGTTATCTCCATTGGGTTACCTCCATTGGGGCATATCACACTGTTGCCTTCAGAGTCCTTAATTGAGGTTTTGTGACCAAAGCCCACAGAGGGAATAATGTTTATCTTAATATCCATTTATTAATGGAATATCTGCTAGCTAAATGCATTATTAAATATAAATAAAAACTTTCCCTTTTCATGATACTAGTGACCTCCATGTTGCTAAAGCTGACATACCATTCTTAGAAGTCCTATGTCCTGTGTTCTTTTATGTGATGGTTGGTAGGTGAGGCATCAAGAAGAGACTTAGGAGAGGCACAAGAAAGCAAAGTTTATTATACTCACAGGTCCTAGAAGAGGGTCACATGAGGTTATGGTGTTTCTTAGTCCATTCAGGCTGCTATAACAAAATGCTTTAGACTTGGTAATTTATAAAAACAGAAATTTATTGTTCACCGTTCTGGAGGATGGGAAGTCCAAGATCAAGGCACCAGTAGATTTGGTATCTGATGAGGACCCATTCCTCATAGATGCTGGCTTGTTGCTCTGTCCTCACATGGCAGAAAGGGGAAAAGGGAAAGCAGGCTTCCTCAAGCCCTTTTATAGGGACACTAATCTTATTCACGAGGTCTCTGTCCTTATGACCTAATTGTCGGGTCCACCACCGGCCGACCCAAACAGCCCTAGCCTCGCTTTCAGTCTCTCCCTTGGTGGACAAGCGAATTGCCCGGATTCCTCTTTCCCTCCAGTCCCGTTGGGAGGAGACGGGGGAAGAGAGCCGTGAAGAGAGGTGAGCACAGCTGCCGGCCCCAACCAGCCCGTTAAAGGACACTCAGACA
>NW_007736409.1:36164-40236 GCF_000696425.1 Galeopterus variegatus | reverse complement strand
ACTTAGCAACATTTGCAACAGTTTATCAATCTTTTCCAACTCTGTCTTCGTTGCATTTGTTTTACTTCAGTGGTTATTCTTTCTCATTCCATTGCTGGCTACTCTTCTTCTCTTTGAATTTTTAATATTGAAGTGTCCAGGGATCAGCCCACTATCTTCTATTCTTTTTGATCTCCACTTACTCTCTTAGTGATTTAACCCATAATAATAAATATCCCCAAATATCTATCTTTAGTCCAAATCTCTCTTCTTAACTTTAGAATATAACCAACTACCTTTTTAACTCCATGTTGGATATTTCCACTCAGATGTCTAATGGACACTTCAAATTTAACACCTTCAAAATAGAACTTCTGATCTCCCTCACCGCTGATCAAATCTGTTCTATGTACATCCTTCCCTAACTCAGTCGTTGGCAACACACTGCTTTAAATTGGTCAAGTCAAAATCCATGAAGCCATCCTTGATTTATTTCTTTCCTACTCCACATCCAAATTTATCATGGAATCCAATCCTGTTGGCTAAGTCTTCAAAATATATCCAGAATCTAACCACTTCTCACTATGTCTACTGTTGTCTCTTTGATCTGAGCCACCGTTGTTTCTAACCTAGATCACAATGGTGTTCTATTTACTTATCTCACTGGTTCTTTTTCACTCTTTACTTCCCTGGAGAGTATTCTGAAGAGAGCGGACAGATTAACCCTTTCGGAATGAAAGTCACATTATATCCCTTTCTTATATATAAAGCCCTAGAATAACTCCCTATCTTACAAAGGTCAAAGCCAAAAATCTCTACATAGTAATAGCAGTCAGGGTCCTGGCAATGTTTTAATTGAGTAGAGTTTAATGACTGGTCCATGTTACAGAGGAGAGAGTAGTATTAAAGAAATGGAAATGACCAAAAGAACATGAAGCACTCAGGGACCAGCACCAGTGCGAACCCTAATCACCCTGTTCCTGCCAGGGCAAGGTGAGGGAGTGGTGTTATCAGTCCTGGAAATTGATGGGCACTGTGGAAGAGGGGTTGCCAACAGGAGTTTGAAGCATAGAATGCTCACACTTTCATAACTGTGGTGAGGCAGGGAGGGAGTGGGGAGAATGAATGTCTTTATATGCTAGCCAAACACTTGGTATTGTCAGTGTTTTTCACTTCAGCCATTCTGGTGGTTGTGTGATGGAATCTCATTGTGGTTTTCATTTTGGCTTTCTTTGGAGACTAATGAATTTGGGCACATTTTTATAAGTTTATTGCCCATTTGGATATCCTCTTTTGTAAAATGCATGTTTTAGTATTTTGTTCATTTTTATTTTGGGTTGTATATCTTTTTTAAAATATTGATTTTTAGAATTCCATTATATCATTTGGATGCCAGACTTTAGTAAGATATATGCATTGCAAATATCTTCTTCCACCTCTTACTGGCTTCTCTCTTTCTCTCTTTTTTTTTAATGGTTAGTGTTTCTTAATTTCAATGTACAGTAATTTTTCTTCTTTTTCCTTATGGCTAGTGCTTTTTACACCTTGTTTAAGAAATATTTGTCTATTCAATGTCATGAAAATAGTCTTCTAGAGGCTTTAATATTTTAATTTTCACTTTATATTTACAACTAACCTAGAATTGATATTTATGTGAAGTGGAGGGTAGAGATCAAGGTTAATTTTTAAAAATTTGGATATCTAGTTAACTCAGCATCTTTCCCAAAACCTTTGCAGTGTTACCCTGTCATAATGATGTCTCCATACTGTTTCTTTTTGGATTCTCTGTTTTATTATTGTACTTGACTTTTCTTGCATTGATGTCATACTGTTCTAGATTCTGCAGTTTCATAGTGAGTCTCGATATTTGGCACAAATACCTCCAGTTTGTTGTTTTTCTTTAATGTTGCCTTGACTATGTATGTTGAGATTGCACCGAATCTAAAAACTGATTTTGGGAAAACTGACATATTAGCAATAATGAGCTTTCTATTTCGGCCTTTTAAAACTTCTCTAATATAAAAATTTTAAAGGTTTATCTTTCTGTGTACAGACCTTGTATATCTTTCTTATTGGTACCTATGTACATGACATTTTTGAGACTATTGCAAAGGATATTTGTTTTTGCATTTCATTGTATAATTTTTTTTTCCTGAGTGTAGGATTCTAGGCATTCTAGTATTCTTGGCATTTATTTTCTTTCCATATTTTAAATATTTTTTTATCATCTTCTGATTTTTATTGTTTCCACTGTCCATCTTATTGTTGCTTCTTTGAACAAAAAATGATTTTTACTGTTGGCTTTTAAGATTTTCTGTCCATCTTTACATTTCAGTAGTATTATTATGGTGTAAACTTTTAGGTGTATCTTTCTTTGTATTTCATCTGCTTGAAGTTCACAGCAGTTCTTGAGTCCATAACGTGGTGCCTTTTATTATTTTGGAAAATTCTAGACCATTATTTCTTCAAATATTCCTTCAGCCCTACAGTCTCCATCCTCCAGTTGAATAAATGTTAAACCTTTTCACTGTCTCCTCTACATCTCTGTGTCACTTTCCATATTGTCAATGTCTATTATGCTTTATCTCTAGTTTCCTCTGGATGTTTTATACTAACCTACCTTCCAGTTCATTAATCCTCTCTTTAGCTTTAACAGTATTAATTCAATCAATTAAAATCTATTTTCAGTTATTACATTTTGCAGTTTTCAATTTTTTATCATTCTTTTTTTTGTAAGCTCCATTTCTTTGGTCAAATTCTTCTTTCCTTCTGTGTTCTTAAACATACTAGTTAGAGTGCTCTACAATACTTATTTCAATATCGGCGTCAGCTGTAGTTTCAATATTATTGTCTATTCTAGTTTTGTTTTGTTGCTAGTTTTATTTGTAAGTGTGGATGAAAATCTTTGATTGAATGCCTGACATTATATATGAAAATTATAACTGTCTGACTTCTGATTTTTTCTTTTAGAGAGGATTCAATATATTCTCTCTTTGAGAGCCAAAATGAGGACAGCTCTCTCCAATTCCGTCAGAATATTGTGTGGCTAGAGGCTTGTCTGGTTCACCCACATTCCTTTGGAGTTGTCATTTAGGAGACCCATTTCAAAGCCTATGGTATATGAGATCCTTTTTTCTTGGTGGGCTCATAACTCCAGTTTTGGTAGCCTCTGAATTGTGACATTATTGGAAATATCTTGTGCTTTTCAGAAGATTTTTGCTTAGCTTCTTTGCTTCTTACCCTGGATAGTTTGAAAATTTAGCCAATGCCTTGAGAGGAAAACCTTATCAGGGTTTTATCAGGCAGGCATATTTTGCTTGTCTTACCTTCTCTCCATGACCTGAACCCCTCAAATCTGACTGCCCTTCAAGCCCCCAACCTCAATGCTTTGTCTCTCCAGCCCTATGAAAATGCTGGATGTCTCCCTTTTTGACCTCTTTGTCATTCTCTGCATGGATTCTCAGTCTCCTTAGTCTCATCCCCACCCAAGGACCGTCATTATCATGTTACCCAAGGAAAAAGCACTCAGAATGACAGCTCACCTCTCTGAGATTTTTCTTTTTTTTTCTTTCTGCTTATAATCTTGGCAACTGAAATCCAGGCTGCCTCTTCAGTTATTTCTTCCAACAGGTGTTTGTTATCTTTAATTTCAACTCATATTTTCTAGTTGTTTTCACTGGGAACATTGTTTTGTCACAAGGTGCTCCATTATGGTCAGAAGTGGAAGTCACTAAATAAATGTGTGTGTAAATAAGCCATCTTAATACTTATTGTGAGGTTAGTTTGGCTTAACAAATAAGGGAACAAAATTTTTGGATAGGTCCTTGGTTTAAATTCCTTTTATTGTGTTCAAGATACTTTTTTATTAAAAATTCAATTTTATTATCTGTAATCAGAAAATCATACCTTTTTCATAACACTTTTATGAAGATTAATTGGAAAATATTCACATAAAGAATTTATTCCATCAACCAACACATAGTGAATTTAACAAATGTACCTCAAATGACACAAAAATATTATAAAACCAGGGATATTAAATCATGCATTTCTGAAAGTAAAAATGATGTTTACTTTACTCCCAATAGGTTAA
>NW_007736409.1:32281-35661 GCF_000696425.1 Galeopterus variegatus | reverse complement strand
AACACATAGTGAATTTAACAAATGTACCTCAAATGACACAAAAATATTATAAAACCAGGGAGATTAAATCATGCATTTCTGAAAGTAAAAATGATGTTTACTTTACTCCCAATAGGTTAATATTAACTAATTCATTTGAAGATCTTTCTATTAAATATTGATTACATGTGAACAATATTTATAATACGTATTTAAGGTTTATGACAATGAAATGAATGCCAGTGTACTACCACTCAGTTTAAAAACAGAATATAACCAGTTCTTTTGAGTTTTACATATACAAGCATAATTCAAAAAGTTCATGGAAAGATTCATATTAACTTTTAATTCTATTTTTTTACAAACTTTTTGAAGTACCCTATATTAGTCTGTTTCTGTTGCTTATATCAAAACACTGGGTGATTTGTAAAAAAATGAAAGTTATTGCTTACAGTTTCAGAGGCTGGAAAGTCCGAAGTCCAGGGAACACATCTAATGAGGGTCTTCTTTGGTGGTGGCTTTACAGCAATGCAGTGTTCTCACATGGCAGATAATGGCAGAGCAGAGAGACTCTCACACGTTCCCATTTTAAAGCACTCAAAACCATGCCCACACCACCATTAAACCACCAGCTTAATCACTCTGCAAGGCCCTACATTTCAATTACCATAATAGGATTTCCTACTCTAAACAGTTACAGTGAGAATTAAGCTTCTAATACATGAACTTTGGGGGACACAATTCAATCAATCCACAGCATACCCTCATATGTATTCCTTATATATACATTTTGTTGAATTTTGTTTGCTCTTGAACTTCATATAATTGGAATGATGTATGCATTTCCTTGCAACTTTGTTCACTTAATATCAAGTCTCTGTGATTCATCCATGTCGATATTTTTATCTGTAGTTCCTTCATTTCCTCTCATTTTTAATGTAGTGATATTATATTGTTAGAAGCATACCCTCAATATGCATTTCTGATGAATGGAAATGGTGTGCTTTCTTTCTGCCTTTTCAGTTTGGACCCTTTCTCCTTAGGAATGTATTTGAGAATGAATTTCTCTAGAGCAAATTTGTGTTTGCTTGTGCTATGAACCTGTGGACTCTATAAGTAAATACCACTTTCAAAGGTATTTTGGATTAAGGCCGCTCAAACCAGCCAGGTAGTACTATATTAGACCAGAGTCTAGAGAGAGCTTTCTTGTGATTATGTCACAAGGAGAACATCTGTTCCCTGCTTTCACCCAACTGTTGAGACAGGCACATATTCTTGCTGTCTCCTTCTGTGGACATCAGTTTTTTGTTGTTGCTGGGGTTTTTTTTGTTTGTTTGTTTTTTGTTTTTGTTTTTCTCTCTAGTTTGCCTTTATATTGAGAGAACACTACAGACTTTGGAGGTTCTAGCTTAATTCAGGTTTCTTCTGTTAAACTCTCCACTTTAGGAGAGTTCTGGGCTCTGTCTCCTGTGAGACTATCAACTTGGAAGCCCGAATTCACCAGCCAAAGCACCTGCTTCAGTGTGAATATAACTTAAGTGTTTGATTAGTCTCTGAGTTCCTCCTTTCATTTCATTTTTGGCCCCCTAGGAATCTTTACTTCGTTATTAGACTTTCATTATATATGCATACACACATGCACACATACATGTGCACACATGTATATGTAGGTATATCTGTATGTAGATAGTTACATGCACTTTTTCAGAGTCTCTTCTATCAAACTGTTAGAAAGAGTAAAGTCTTAGTTCATTTTGTGCTGCTATAAAAGAATACCTAAAACTGGGTAATTTATAAAGAACAGAAATTTATTTCCTACAGTTCTAGCGGCTGGGAAGTTCAAGATCTTGGCACGTGGTGGTTTGGTGTTTGGTGAGGGCCCAGTCTCCACTTCCAAGATGGTGCCTTGAATGCTACATCCCCTAGAGGGGGAAGGGGAGGAAAACTGTCCCTCACATAGCCAAAGAGCAGAAGAGGAGCGAGAACCCACTCCCAAAAGACCTTTTTTAAAGGCATTAAACGTGGACTAATCACCTCATAAAGGCCCCACCTCCCAATACTATTACATTGTTAATTACATTTTTAATATGAGTTTTAGAGTTTTAAACATTCAAACCATAGCAAGGAATAACTAATTCATTTTTATGAGATATTTTATGATTGTCCTTAAGACCTGGGAACTTTAAGGACTCATGTTCTGAGTCTGCATCTGATGTTAAGTGCATGGTGCCAGCTGTGTAGCCATGAGCATCTTCAGTCATGGGTATAGGAGTGAGAGAGATTTTCACTTCCTCCCTGAGCTTAGGTGGAACAGAGGCATTGGAAATTGCTCGGTCAGCTTGGTCATGGGGAGTAAATTTATTCTAAATAAAACTGTAATATACGGGTCAGAGACAGCTGAACTTACTCTGTCACTTGCTTACCTTTCTCGGTCTCTGACCAGATTTTCTTCTCAGGCTGATGGCTTCTTCCAGTTCTCACTGAACTCCTGTACTCTGATGTTTAATATTATACTCCACACCTTTCTCTCCCTTCTGATTTCTTCCATCTGCCTGTAAGCACTTCCATTTTCATTATTTTTGTGCCCAATTAGATATAGTTAACATAAGTGTGAAGTATATGTTTATTTTTTTAGGGTAACATAGGCATGTGTATAAAGTGGGGAAGCTGGCTGATGATCAGAGGCAGAGGGTACACACACACACACACACAAATATTATTATCCTTGATGCAATATTCAATAGTACAAATTACTATAATCTTAATAAACTGCGACATAGTCTTTTGGTTTTTTTTGGGGGGGGTCCCTTATAAAAATCATATATTTGCTCCACAGAAAATGTACATGTGCATATAGTCACTAAACAGTTTATAAATCATTTGTTTTTATATTCACTGATCCTAGGTTAAGAATATTTATGTTAGAATGTTTACTGAGAACTTAGGTAAATTCTAACGGCTGCTTACATTGGAATGTTCTCTCAATGTACTTGGGAGAAAAAGGTACAGCAAGAAGAGGTAAATATGTTTGTTTATTAATTGTGTTATTTAATTTTCTCACAATTTAGGACAATTCCATGTAGGATCAGTAATCATACACTATTTTCTTTAAAAATTGTCACTTGTTTTTTTTTAGGTAAATAGCAAGAACAGACTTTTTTCACTTCAAGGAACAAATCATCTCAAATTTGTAGGATCCCTGACCCTTTCTCATTGGGCCAGACTTGCAGTATGTCAAATTTCTTTATACTAACTTTGCATGATTTTACCATGTACAAAAAGCAACTATGGCTGATACCATGAGTTAGTCAAATAATAAGCTTAGAATACATCATAACTAAGATTGAAGCCATTTGAAGCTGCCTCAATATGGTGTTTGTTCAGTTCTTTAAAAAAAAAAA
>NW_007736409.1:29758-31580 GCF_000696425.1 Galeopterus variegatus | reverse complement strand
TGCCTGGAGAAATTCTTTATTCTTTAGGGGCAGCTATTAGGGAAAAGCCTATTTAAAGCCTCGTTGAAACATATGCATAAAAATTTATTTAAAAGTAGCCTTTATTTTGAATTATTTTTCTAATTATAGAAAAAAATTTTAAGAAGGTAATTTTTAAGAAGTAGAAATATATTAAAATATATGTTATCACCATCAGAGCTTACCATTCTTTGCTTTACATTTTCCCAAGCTATATTCAAAGAAAGTAAAATGATGCTAAAATGTTATTTCATTGCCTTCTTTTTAAATCTAACATACCTGATTTTTTTATATCCTGAACCATTCCTCAGGAATATGATTTTAATCACTGCATTACTTCATTTTTACTTATTTGTTTTGTGCCCTCCTTCTGTTAACTATTTTTTCTGTTTAGTTATTTTTTCTTTATACATTTTCTCTGATAATCTAGAAGGTATAACTTCTTCAGTGATATTTATGTTTACCTTTTAAGTTTTAAAAATTATTTTATTGTATTTTATTCTATTTCATTCTAACAATCCCAATAATTAGATTTATTTCACTGGCAAATGAAATATAAAGCATTTACCTCATCTCTCCTCTCCAAAAAGCATGTCTAGTTCTAGTGATATATATGGAGATTGCAGGCTTAGATTATTTTATTCGTTTATTTTAATTGACAAATGAGAAATTGTATATACGAAGGTTCTTCAAAAAGTTCATTGAAAGATTTGCATTATCTTTGAATTCAATTCTCCGCAAACATTTTGAAGTACCCTCGTATTTATTGTGTACAATGTGATGTTTTGATTTGTGGGTACATTTCAGAATTATTAAATCAAGCTAATTAACATATTCATCACCTCACATACTTATTTTTTGTGATAAGAACATTTAAAATCTACTCTCTTGGTTATTAATTACTATAGGTACCATGATGTACAACAGATCTCCAGAAATTATTCCTTCTGTCTAACTGAAACTTTGTACCCTTTACCTAACATCTCCCTGTCCCCCAACCCCCACCTCAGGGCCCTTGGTAACCACCATTCTACATTCTGCTTCTATGAGTTCATTTTTTTTTTTTTTTTTGCAGTATTTGTCTTTCTGTGCCTGGCTTATTTCACTAAGCATACATCACGTTTCCAGGTTCATCTTTTTGCAAATGACAGGATTTCTTTCTTTTTTTAAGGTTGAATAATATTCCGTTCTCTTTCTGTCTGCATCTTTTTGCAAATGACAGGATTTCTTTCTTTTTTTAAGGTTGAATAATATTCCGTTCTCTGTCTATCTATCTATTTCACATTTTCTTTATCCATGCATCTGCGGATGGGCACATAGGTTGATTCCANAAAAAAAAAAATTCTTTGTTTTTTTGGAATCAGCAGATCATTAATGAATGGAGTATTTCTGGCGAATAAATAGGACTTTTGCAAAACATCATGCATGGGAAAAATTGGCCAGAGAAAGGACTAATTCTTTCATTCAGTGTTACACAGAGCAGCTTTCGGTTGTATGAGAAAAGTTCTGGAATAGATTTGTGATGGGAAGTGTTGGATAAGGAAAGGAAACAGTAAACTGTTGTTATGGAGTGGAATTTTTGTTACATTTGCTTCTTACCTGCTACTCTGCGGAAGTTTCAGTTAGTTGGCTGATAAATATTTACTAAAAATATATAGACAGTATAACCGAAAAATATCTGAAGACGTTTTAGCCAGGCTTAATTTTGTCAAATTAAATTGGCCAACCACTAAATGATGGTTTTGCCTGGAGAAATTCTTTATTCTTTAGGGGCAGCTATTAGGGAAAAGCCTATTTAAAGCCT
>NW_007736409.1:22499-27816 GCF_000696425.1 Galeopterus variegatus | reverse complement strand
TTCTGTCTGTCTATCTATTTCACATTTTCTTTATCCATGCATCTGCGGATGGGCACATAGGTTGATTCCATATCTCAGCTCTTGTGAACAGTGCTGCAATAAACATGGGAATGCAGATGTCTCTTTGACATACTGATTCAATTTCCTTTGGATATACACTCAGAAGTGGTATTACTGGATCACACGGGAGATCTTTTTTTAAATTTTTGAGGAACCTCCATACTGTTTTCCATAATGGCCCTACTAATTTACATTCCCACAACAGCGTGCAAGGGTTTCTTTTTCTCTATGTCCTCTCCAACAGTGTTATCTTTTGCCTTTTTGATAAAAGCCGTTCTTTCTGGCCTGAAGTGATATCTCATTGTGCAATTTGCATTTCTCTGATGATTAGTGACATCGAGCACTTTTTCATATACCTGGTGGCCTTCTGAATATCTTCTTTGGAGAAATCTCTATTCAGGTCCTTTGCCTATTTTTTAATCGTGCTATTTGAGGGTTTATTGCTATTGAGTTGTTTAAGTTCCATATATTTCAAANCTCTGATGATTAGTGACATCGAGCACTTTTTCATATACCTGGTGGCCTTCTGAATATCTTCTTTGGAGAAATCTCTATTCAGGTCCTTTGCCTATTTTTTAATCGTGCTATTTGAGGGTTTATTGCTATTGAGTTGTTTAAGTTCCATATATTTCAAACATGTATCAGATATACCAGTAAGTTTTGCAATATTTTCTCCCGTTCTATAGGTTGTCTCTTTACTTTGTTGATTGTTTCATTTGCTATGCAGAAGTTTATTAGTTTGATGCAATCCTATTTGTCTAGTTTTGTTTTAATTGCCTATACATTGGGGGTCATATTAAAAAATTCTTTACAAAAACCAATGTGAAGAAGCTTTTTCTCTCTGTTTTCTTCTAATGGCTTTACAGTTTCAGGTCTATACATTTAAGACTTAAATTATTTTAATTAAGTTGTTATATTTTACATTTTAAATATTCTTCATGAAAGATTGCATAAGCTTTTACAACCACGTTGTGCACATATTTATGTATTGTGGAAAAATGTTTTTATCCTTGAAATTTTAATATTTCATCCGGTTAGGTCTACATATTACTCAGCTTTCATAAAATTTTCCTGGAACTCAGACTTGACGCTAAGTAAATATTCTACCTTCAGTGCTTTACTGTACTTTCAGTTATTGTTAATACTATTATTAGTAGTATAAGTTCTTTAAATGATGCTTTCTCTCTAGCTCCCCTTATTTTCTATGGAATTTCTATCATATATATTAATTCTCCTGAAATTTTTAATATTCCTATATCTTCTTCTTATTTTTATAATTTTACTCTTTCCTCTGAATTCTGAAAGAATTTTCCAGGCTTATCTTTTACTTCACTGATTTTTTTGCCACAGCACAATTTGCTAAATAGTATCTTTTTAAGATTTTTTGATTAAGTAGTCTGACCTTTATTTATGGACTTTCTTTTTTTGTCCCTATTTTGTAGATACAGTGTGGAATTTTGTAATGCCTTTCTGTGCTTTACAGTAATTTTATTAGAAGTCATTTATTCTAATTTTCAAAGTTAGTTTTTTTTAAACTGTTGTATTGCTTCACAGTTGTTAATTTTCCTCTGATCTTCATCCTTATAAATGAATGAAAATTATCTCATAGTAGAAATTGAACTGCATTTTGCTAACAAGAATGTGAGTTCCTGTTTGATTCTTTTAGGTCCAAAATATAGCTAAAAGAGTTTTTAATTCTTTCAGTTTTCTGTTCCTTTTTCTAAATGCAATCGTAACTCCATTCAAAGAGAATCTTGGAGAGATGGAATTAGAAGTATGCACTCATATCACTTTTTATATGTATGTAAGGTTGTAAAGCAAAAACAAAACATAGCTGCTATGAGTTGAATTGTGTTCCCCAAATGTTAATGTATTAATCCCCACCATGATAGTGTTAAGAGGGTGGGAAATCCTATTATGGTAATTGAAAGGTGAGGCCTTTAAGGGGTGATTAGATTGTGAGGACTGTGTCCTTGTGAATGGGTTGATCCATTCATGGAGTAATGGGCACTGTTCTGATGGCTTTAAAAGGAGAGCAAGTGAGAAGCTTAGCTCTCTCTTGCTCTGCTATTCACCATGTGATACCCTGCATTGCTGTGAAGAGTCATCACCCACTAATAAGGCCCTCACCAGATGTGTTTCCTGGACTCTGGACTTCCTAGCCTCCAAACTGTAAGATCTAAGTTTAATTTTCTTATAAATTACCCAGTTTCAAGCATTCTGTTATAAGCAACAGAAACAGACTAATATGGTAGCAAACATATTGGTACATATGAACTGTTTCAATATGCCTCACTTTTTCTTAAATAACATTCAGAATATTCTAATAGATATTTTGACAAATACCTTTTATTCTCCACCCCTCCAAATGTGTTCATTCAACTCCCAAAATGACAGGTCTAAGAAAATCTTCCCAAAGGGAAGTCTATTAAATTTAATTTCTAAATATAAATAGAAAATAGTTTATCTTGTACAGTCTAAATTTTAATAAACTAGAGTTTTTACTTCAGTAAGATGTTATTTTATCTCCTTGTATATTTATGAATTTTTACAACTCGGTTGTGACTTTTTACTCGCTTTCACCTGTAGGAAGGTAGATAATTTTTATGACAATTCATTTCTAAAGGGAGTTTGTTAGCTTTTCACAAAGTCTTTGTTATTTCTATATGAAACTGTCTAAAGACATTTAAAATATAATTCAATAACAATAGACTTTCAGATGAGTATTCTTGGCTGTGTTATCTCTGGGCTTTGAATATGGTGAGATGAGCTCAGGAAGCCTAGGAGAGAGCTGAGAAATGCTAGTCAAGGCCAAAAACACAGATAAACCAGGGTTCTGTTCTGATAATGGCTATGTAACAGTGTGAGTGCAGAAAGGGTAAGGACCTGGGCATCTAAGGAGAAAGATGACTGATAGCTTGTGTATAAATAAGGTCTGGTATCTGAATGCAGTACAGGGCAATAGGTGGACATCTTCGAAAGGTCTCAGACTTTGCTTTCAAGACATAAACTACAGTCACTAATAATTAGGGTTGGGAGAGGAGCACATTTTCTGGTTACAAGTTACCAGAGTTAAGAAAAGGAGCAAGTCCAGACTGGCAGCCATTTGGGGAGCTACATGTTAATGTACCTTATATCCTCCCTGACATGGATAAAGATTGATAGCCAGTTTAATTCAGCTTTAGTCAGTAAGAAGCAAGTTTTCTAGCACCAGCTGCCAAGACTAGGAGGTTGTGCATGCCCTAGCTTTAGGAAGTGTCTTGTGTGATTGATACTTGGTACTTGTTCATCTAAATATGAATTTACTACTCGGAAATAAATTAATCTTCTGGATATTCATTTGGTAGATCTGCCAAGTAACTAAACTGTGGCAAACCTTAGAATGACTAGGAACAAATCTTTTAAGAAAAACTGAGGTAATTAAGCTTCTTTGTCCTCCAAAAATGAGCTCTTAAATATATGGTGGTATATTATTTGCTGCTGGTAACCAATCTTTCCTTCCTTCTACTAATAACTTATTTGTGAATATTTTTTATTTTTCACTGTAAAGGGAGTGTGTCTAAATCCTTTACTTCCCTCCTAAGGGTTAAAAAACAAGGAGTTTTTGCACATAATCAGGTAATAAATGTATGTTGTTGAATGAATAGGTGATTTATGAAAGAAAATGCTGAGAGATAGAGTGCATAATTTCAGGTTTATGAGATACAGAAAATGTCCAGTGAAATTACGTTTTCAATTTTATCAAAACTATGGAAAAGGTAGTATGTTAAATATAATAAAATAATATTTCCTAAATATGTTTCTATTGAATCTATAATTTTCCTGAATATAAATTCTCCTAATGATATCTTTCATTAGGTTAATTATAATTGCAGGTAGATTGAAGAGAACTGTTGCTCTTTAAACATAGAAATAATTATATGAGAATGAAATGTGTGAAAAAAGAACTGCAACCAGAGGAAGACAATGAGGAAAACTAGCAGGAGGTATGTTCACCTAGAAGAAAGAGAGAATTTAAAAATTGAATTCAAGATGATCAGTAATCATAAGTGTTAATAAAGATCATGAATTTTTTTTGCTTGATACCCTTTCAAGATTTTTGCCCTGATAATGCATACTTCAAAATGTATATTAGAATTTAATTATCTGTGATTGTGCCAATGTAACTGTGTTACCAGTATGAGCCTTGATTTCTGTTGTTATCTATTTAAAATAGTTGTTAACAGATCGAACTATTCATTATAGTTAGATGCTCTGTGCATGGCATGGCATGACATAGATTAGAAAAGGTGGATAATGTTGTTCCCATATTGATATTCTAAGTTTATATCACAGATCCAAAGATCCTTTGTCTTCTAACTCTTGTGTTGCCATTATTGCCTATTACAATTCAATTGGCATTTAATATATATTACCATGTAGACAGGTATATATCTGTGTCCCTTTAGAGCCCTTAACATTCACTATCTAGTTATGTAGGTCTAGATTATAAATGGTACTTAGAAAACAAATATATTGATAAGGAATAATTGTTCTATCCATATACTTATTTCCACTACCTATTAACATACTTTATCCATCTATTCCTCATTTTACTAGTCTGCATTTAAATTCTCTGTCTGTTTACCAAGTCTTATCATCTAGCTACCAATTACTGACAGCTTAATATGTGCCAGGCATTGAGCAAGTGTTTTGTGTGTAGTTCATATAATGAATCTAGGAAACATCCTTGATTTTTCATTTTACCTCATTGCCTGAACCTTTAACAATCTATTAGCAAGCCAAAGCTTCTCTTCCCAAATCCATCTATGTCACTGCATTTTGAACTATTATCCTTCTTGACTAAGCTGTCATCATCCCTTGCTCTGATGATTGCAATAGAACCTCATTGTCCTGTCTTTTTTCTCTCTTTACACCCTTCAAATCTAATCTACCTCTGCAAGCCAGCATGTATTTTTAAAATTATAGGGCCGGCCCGGTGGCGCACTGGAGAGTGCGCCGCTTGGGAGCGCAGCGGCGCTCCCGCCAGAGGGTTCAGATCCCATGTGGAGACTGGTTCCCGCTCACTGGCTGAGCATGATGCAGGCGCAACACCGAGGGTTGCTCCCGCTCACTGGCTGAGCGTGGTGCAGGCGCAACACCGAGGGTTGCGATCCCGTTGCCGGTTCCCGGTAGGGGCGTGACACCGAGGGTTGTGATCCCGTTACCGGTCAGTAAACAAAGACAAAAAGGAAAAAAAATAAAAATAAAAATAAAA
>NW_007736409.1:20982-22259 GCF_000696425.1 Galeopterus variegatus | reverse complement strand
TCCCGCTCACTGGCTGAGCGTGGTGCAGGCGCAACACCGAGGGTTGCGATCCCGTTGCCGGTTCCCGGTAGGGGCGTGACACCGAGGGTTGTGATCCCGTTACCGGTCAGTAAACAAAGACAAAAAGGAAAAAAAATAAAAATAAAAATAAAAATAAAATTATAAATGAGGTAATATTATTCCTAGATCTCTACCTACCAATGACTTCTTCCCATCACATTTAAACTAAAATCCAAACTCCTTACCATGGATGATGAAATCTATCGTGACGTGGCCCCCGAGTACTTCTTAGATTTCATTTCCACCACACTATACTACACCCACACTTTTAAAAAGACACAGCTTTGTTTTTGTCTACCCTGAAAACCCATTCTTTCCATAGAGCCTGGAATAGTCTTACCTAGATGATCGTGGCTGGCTCTTTTTATGTTGAGGTTCTAGCTTCAATACCAGGTTTTTAGGGGACCTCTCTTCCTTATGTATTCTAAAGTAGCTACCCAGTTTCTATCATGATCTTCAGTTTTTTGTCATCACCACTTTATTTTTTAAATTTTTTTTTTTTTCTGAATTGATTCTATCTCTCTACTAAAAACACTAGAGGCTTTGAAGTGTTTTGTTTAGAGGTGAACTCTCAGAACCTAGAATAACATTCAAAATTTGTTTATAAGCATCTAGTACATTTTATTAAATAAGAAAATATTATCTAATATATCAGAGTATCATGATAAATTTAACATTGTTATTGTCATTTAATAAATTGTTTTAAAACAAAAGGATTTGGGAGGTGAGTACTTTGTCCAGGGTTATTCGGTGAGTTCTATGACAGAGTCAGAATTCAAACCCAGCTCTGTCAGACATTAGAGCTTTGCCTATAGTCTTTAACATCTGTACCACATTATATTCCAGTGTGCCAAATTATTCCATTAATTTACTATATCAAGTAATATACATACAAACTAATCTCTGGCACAGGAACATAATTATTTATGAAACAAATCATTCATAAATTAGCTAGCTATATCTGTTTAGTTGAATCATCAATTGTCCTTTTCAGGACTTATCAGTAGGTGCCCTAAGTAATTTTTCTGTATTTCCCTATGTTTATTCATCCTTTCCCTCCCCACCCTAGTAAAAATACGTAATTTTTTGATAACTCAAACCTACCTGTGGTAAGCAGAATAATAGCCCCCAAAGATGTTCACATCCTACTCCCTGGAACCTGTGAATGTGTTACCTTACATAGTATAAGAGGTTTTGCACATGTGGTTAAGGATCTC
>NW_007736409.1:19696-20753 GCF_000696425.1 Galeopterus variegatus | reverse complement strand
TCCCTGGAACCTGTGAATGTGTTACCTTACATAGTATAAGAGGTTTTGCACATGTGGTTAAGTTAAGGATCTTGAGATGGAAAGATTATGATGTTGGATGATCTGGGTGTGCCCAGTATAATCACAAGGGTCCTCATAAGTGAAAGAGAGAGGCTGGAGAGTCAGATTCAGAGTGATGTGATGTGAAAAGACTTATCTGGTTATTGCTGTGTTTGGAGATGGAAGGAGGCCGTGAGCCAAGGAATGTGGGCAGCTTCCACAAGCTGGAAAGGGCAAGAAAATACATGCTTCTCTAGGGTCTTTATTAAAGGTCCTCACCACACCTTGGTCTCAGCCCAGTGAGTACCACTTTGGAGTTTTTACCACTAGAACCGTAAAATAATACACTTGTGTTGTTTTAAGCAACTAAGTTTGTGGTAATTTATTCCAGTAGCAATAGGAAACTAATATGTTATCTAATCAAACACATAGATGTAAGGTCACCTCAAGTGAAAAATATAGGTCTATAGACCTATATTTTTTAAATCATAGCAGTATTTCAACTATCTGTACATATCTATGTATTGATAAAACAATGTTTAGAGCATAAAGCAGATTTACTATATATACCTATGGTGTTAAACTTTATATTATTTGTTTTTAATGGAGTGCCACTATGTAATATTTATTTCTTTTCAATTTTGTCATGAGGAAAAAATGTGTTCTTAAGTTAGGCTCAAAGAATCAGTGTTCTTTGCTCCTTTTAGATTAGATACTTTGGCTTTAAGGTATAATACAAAGCTTGGGAGAATGCTATTATGAATTTTCAGTACTGTATAAAGTGTTAATGGGATTTATAGACAGCATCACTTTCTGCAAATAAGAGAAACATTATTTGTTGTCAATATTTCAGGATGAACTTGTTGCCTTATAAGTTATGTGTTTAAGCTTGTAATTGGTACAGATTGTGTTGTATGGTTTCTTCTATGTCTGAAATATTTGGCATGTCACATTTGGAATTCTTAATTTATGTTCTGACTTGAGAGTTAAGTGAAACTTGACGATCATGCAATATTTT
>NW_007736409.1:17543-19252 GCF_000696425.1 Galeopterus variegatus | reverse complement strand
AATTCTTAATTTATGTTCTGACTTGAGAGTTAAGTGAAACTTGACGATCATGCAATATTTTGGCCATAGCAACTTGCTTTTCATCTTTACACTTTAAATTAACTTTGCGTTTTAAATTTCCATGATTGTATGAAAACAGTAACCTGGTTGCAGTGTCTGAGTAATTCAAAATCAGCGTTTACTTAAAAATGAAAATCTACAATAGATTCATTAAGTTAGGAGTTCCATTTTAATAATTCTACAGTAGTGCAAAACTACTTCTACTCTCCTGGAATTTTGCCACCATGTAACTTGCTGGGGCAGAGAAAACTCAGGGAGATCTTGGAGTCTACGCAAAACGACCAGGGAACCTTCTTAGCAAATCACCTGAAAGTAGGAAGCTGACATTTACCAATATACAAAGTTCAAGTCAACAACTTGAAATTGCTTGGCAGGGAATAATTTTTGATTTGTTATTTAAAAGAAATATAAAAATTTATGAGTATTTGGTTAATAAATTTATTTAAACTGTGGAAATTTCATTTCCCACTAGGTATTTAGGAATGTAACAGTAGCAAATGAATAAAAGTTGGCAGCTGATATCTTCAAAAAACAAAAAAGGCTGTGTTTTGACCATTAGAAGAATTTGAAATTTGAGTATACAAAACTGGGTTGATATTCTGCATAATTATTCTCTATTTGATATCAGATAATTTCTCTTAAGTTTTAAGTTTATCATCTGGAATATGGTGACAGTAATAATATTCTCACTTCTCTCAGGAGTTTGCTTTAAGTATCAATTTGGATAATACGTGTGAAAATACATTGGGGATTACAAAGTACAGTACACACATCCATATTTGGCTTTGTCAACAAATGGTAGTGACATAGAGGCAACCTCAGAAATTAAATATTCAAAATATATAAATTAAGCCATGTAATTCTAGTCAATTTATAGATATCTTAGTTTCAGAACCTAGCAAGTATATATTATATTTACAATGAACAAGTCATAACTGTGTTAAAAGAATATTTATTGAGAGTGAAGAATGTCATTATTTTTCTATCATGCATTTTTAAATTTATTTTTCTATGACTTAATTAGAAATATTTTTAAATGGTTCATTAATGTGAGAGTAAAGCACTTCAGTGGACTATTAGATGTTGAACTTCTCTGCATCAACCACTTTGGAGGAGTTATACAACTGTTTTAGTGATAGCTTTCCTAAAACCTGGATAAAATACTATTCTGTGTCATCTTCTCTCCTTTATATCTATCTGAATATTAGTAAAGAGGCTTGGGACACAGAAAAAAACAAACATCTCTGATGAAAGGGTCATCCTAGGTGCCAGTGAGCCAAGAGCTGCCTACTGAGCAGCTTTGTAGCAATATCGCAGGCTGCCATGGACTCATGGGTGAGGAATCCACACAGCTAATGAATTCCATAAGGTTTAGTTGCTGGCTTCTTTCTTCTTAATCCCTAGACATAAGGCGTTGGTGCTCAAGCTTTTTATCCTGTAGACTCTACATTAGTTTTTGATGCCCTCTGTCTTTTCCTGCCCCTCACAAATATAAGCCTCAAACAAAATAATAAACAATTTGCTGTTTGATTTTTAGACAGCACTACCATCAAACGGCCTTAAAAAATGCCACAGCTGCAGTCTGTCACTTAGTGTTTCATAGGGATCAGGCTGGAGGTAGAAGAGAGAGGCAGGGAAGGCCAGAGTAT
>NW_007736409.1:11759-16036 GCF_000696425.1 Galeopterus variegatus | reverse complement strand
TGACGTTCCTCCTGAACACTGAAGAGTGGTGGGGAAGACGGGTGTTTGTTGGCAGTATCATTAGTACCTTTAGAGCCAGATTTTGTCTCTTACACTCAGATTATGGAAAGTCAGGAGGCCATTATGACGTCAGCATGAGTTATACAAAAGCCACACCACCACTAGAGGAAGATTTACTCTTTGGACCTCTGTTTCTCATATAAATTATGCCTTGCCTTTGCCGGCACCTTACAGGAGTCTGGGCAATCTGTCTGATGTTTTCCACTTGTTGAGTGCTTGAAAATTTTGATGAACTCCATTAACTATGTAGAGGCCTTCAATTTAATATTAAAGAAATAAAGTATCTATCCCAGGAAAGATATGGTTTAAAGATTATAACACAATTTAATGGAAAATATTTAAAAAAATATATGTTAGATGGAAATTTACATGAATATTAGTTAAATAGGGCTTAACTTTTTAGTCATATTTTATAGAAGCAGAAAGATATAACATGAAATGTGAAGTTTATCCATCTAATTGTTATTTTTATTTTCTTTTGCTACATATTCTGAAAATACAAAAAAGGACAGGGACCTGAAAACCCCATTAGCCCATGAAATCCCATTAGCTCTATCAAATCCTTACATTTTGTCTTAGGTTTCCAGATATTGCTCTTAAGAAAAAAATATGACAGATAAAATTGAAAACTCCTGTATAAGCTTTCAATAATGTCATTCCCCTTTCTCTACGAAGTTAACCAATATTTTGAATTTTGTGTTTGTATTTTTATGTCTGTTTTGTACTTTTACCACACAGGTACATATCCTTGATCAACCTGCACAGTTTTTTGTAAATTATGACATACTGAACATGCATTCTTCAACATGCTATTTCCTGGTTTTGGTTAATAATTTTTTTTTTTAAGAAATTAAACCCTGTAACTTTAGTACATTTATAGAAATCTATTTTCTGAATCATCGTTAACTGTTCTCTGGAGTTTGCTTCAAATATTTTGCCACTGCAGATAATGCTGGAGTGGATATTTTGATGTTTCCATATGAAACTTAGAATGTTTGTGGGGTTTTTTTGTTGTTGTTGCAGGAATTTTTTAATCATTCTGTATTCTAATCCTTCATCAATTATGTGGGTGAAATACTTACAATTTTAGTCATTTCAATTTTCTAAAAAGTCATTGATTTTAATTTAAGTTTTCACATTTATTTGTATGAAAATATTTGTAGTATCCCTTATGTTTTTTTCTATTTATATGTCTTATCCCCATTTCAATCCTAAAATTCTTTATTTGTGATTTTTTCTTTCATTTTCTATTATTTTCTTTAGAAGACTCTACTCTAGTCTTTTCAAAGAACATAGTTTGTTTTTTTGACCTTCTGTATTTCTGTGTTTATATTTCACTATTTTATGCTGTTGTCTCGATTATATCCTTCCTTTTAGTCTGAATATTTATCATTCTTTTTCTAACTTCTTGAGTTGATCTAAACTTGTATTTTGCATTTTCAGTCTTATGGCTTTTAATGGATGTATTTTATACCTTTCTATTTTAACTTCTCTCCACAAGTTTGAAAAAGTGGCACTTTCATTGTTAAGTTCTCATTTTCTTTTTTCTTTGTTTTGTTTTTATTTCCATTGATATTTCCTATTTAACTTATGTATTATTTAAGTTTCCAAGCATATATAGAGTTTTTTACAATAACTTTTTAGTTAATTTCTACTTTAATTGCATTGTGGTTAAAACACTTGTTCTATAAAATATTAATTCTTTGAAATTGTTTGACATCTTTGGGGACCCAGTAGGTGGTCAGTTTTTAGAAATAGTTCTATGTATCTAATAAGGATATCGCCTTTTGACTTAAAGGCAGGATTCTATGTATCTCTATGAGAAGATACTTAATAAATCTGTTGAATCTTCTCTATCATTACTGGACTCTTGCTTTCCACTAAGGTTGTAGACAGGTAATTCCTTTAGATTTGAGGCAATGACGTTAGTTTTATCACTGAAATGGCTTCTTAATAGCCTGTATGCTTCTCACTATATTGAGCTCCCCTTAATGCAGTATGTCTTGACTTTCTTTTCTTTTTTTTTAACTGGCAACAGTATCGCTGCATAAACTTTTTTATAGATAGTATCTATATAGTATGTCTTTTTCAATCTATTTGTTTCAAACTTTTGAAACAAATGTGATTTTGTTTTAGGTGTGATTCTTTTAATCATTATATAGTTTTTTAAAAAATCAAATCTGATCATCTCTGTCTTTAACATGTGAGTTTGATAAATCTATGTTATCATAATTGCTGATATATTGGAACATAATAAGGGCTATGGCCCTCATTTAATAGAACAACCTCCTTAGACTTAATTTCAGAGGTCAGACTAATAATCTTTCCACATGTACCCTGCGTTATTATGACTCCCTTTAAGAGTTGATTTTTAAATGTTCATTGTTTATTTTACTTTATTTTATTTTTCTCAAAACTTTGAACATTTAACTTCAGAAATTAGAAATCTCTAGTTCTTTTAAATTGTGCATTAATTACAAATTTCCCACTAATTACAGATCAGATTGTTTAATGATCTATTTTCTTTTAATACTGCATTTCACCATAAATTTTCATAAATGTTTACACTAATTTCAATAATTCAATGTAAAACTAAAAGTAATTTTGTTTTGTAAAGATGGAACCTTTGAAATGAAAAGAAAAATGTTGTATAATGGAGTATGTGGTGGGTTATTTAAGTAGTTTCTGGAGTTAATTTTGCTTCTGCAAGTACTTAACTATGTTACTGTAGGCAAAAACCACTTGAGAATGAGCCAAATTCTCTCCCATAAAACAAGAGGGAGTGACATGCTATCTCAACTCCAGTTTTTAAAAGTAGTGACTCTAAGTTAGATTTTTGGTATATATCTGACTGCTTTCTAAGATTTCACTTTTTATACAACTGAAATTTTTATATTTTAGAAATATTTTGGATACACATATGCAGCTCAAATTCAAAACAAGAAATTCTTAAGTGATATAAACTCTGTTGCTATAATTAAATATATAAATTAATATATTGTTAGAATAAATAAAATATTTTTATGCCGAGAGCTTTAATTTTAGGTAATGAAGATCATTTTATGGTTAAAAAATTAGGTTGAGAATGCGAGGACTAAAAAGCCCATGAAATTTGAATCTTTTTAAAAAATAAAATATATTTATGAAATAACCTGGAGTCAGAGGAGCACATCAAAGCATTTATATTCAGTGTGAATAAATAATCTCAAATTTGATTTTTTCAAACACTATAATTTCCCTTTCTACTTAAAAAAAAAATTGGCAGTTGGGTTATTCTTTTCTTTGAATTTATCTTCCATTTTTCATGATTTTTAATTGGCAATGAGGAGAAGGGAACAGAATATTTTTAAGGTTTCTGTTAGCACCCATTCTCTTATATTTTTCTTTATTGTCAGACCAAAGTGACTCAACATCTTTGAATCTTCCCTATTTGAGACCAAGTCAATGGTCAGCTTCTAATTTCTCCTGTAACTTCCATCCAGTCTCAGGCATTATTAACACTATTCAAAAGTTTAGATTGAGATTTACATTATTGCCTCACATGATAAACTTTTTGTTACAAGAATAATATACAGTGGTTACCAGGGTTTCAGAGGAAGGAGAGATGAATAGGTGGAGTACTGAGGATTTTTAGGGCATTGAAACTATTCTGTGTGATACTGTAATGGTGAATACATGACATTATGCTTTTGGCAAAACCCATAGAACTGTACAACACAAAGAGGGAACCCTAATGTAAAATTGTTAATAATAATGTATCAATATTGGTTCATAACTGTATCAAATGTACCACACTATTGTTAAGATGTTAATAATAGTAAAAACTCTGTGCATGTGTGTGGGGGGGTGTGTATGTGAACTGTGGATACTTTATGCTCATTTTTTCTGTAAACAAAACTGCTATAAATATAAAGTTTATTACTTAAAAAAAAAAAGCTGGCTTTTCCCTCCCTTTCTATTCTAACCACATTGCTTGTAAGTCTCTCACCTCGAATCTCTGCTCAGTCTCTTTAACTTACATGCTAGTCCCCCTGCCACACTGGACTCTTTCTCATTAATGGATATCTGTCTTTCTGTTCTCTTCTCTCTGCCTGGAATGCTCTTCCTGTGACTCTCCATCTGTTCAATGCTTAGCCTACAAGATATAGCTCCAAAGTTGCCATCTCTCTGAGCGTTACTCTGTTTACCAAATTGATTTAGTTGTTTCCGTCTGTCAT
>NW_007736409.1:11019-11580 GCF_000696425.1 Galeopterus variegatus | reverse complement strand
ATGCTAGTCCCCCTGCCACACTGGACTCTTTCTCATTAATGGATATCTGTCTTTCTGTTCTTTTCTCTCTGCCTGGAATGCTCTTCCTGTGACTCTCCATCTGTTCAATGCTTAGCCTACAAGATATAGCTCCAAAGTTGCCATCTCTCTGAGCATTACTCTGTTTACCAAATTGATTTAGTTGTTTCCGTCTGTCATTCTGTAGCACCTTGTATGTACTTATATTATAGTCTCTATCACACCTTAATCCAATTATTAATTTGCACTTTCTCCTTAATTCTATTGTGACAAGGACCATTACTCATATATCTTTGAATTACCTGACAATATCAGGTAATGCAAAGTAGGTGCTTTATAAATGTTTGTATCATTGAAGGTATATATAAAGATCTCATTGTCATTAAATTCACCTTCTACTGAAACAAAAGTATAATGTGATCATTTGTCTTGTTATATGATGGGTTTACCTAATTTTTTGATAAAATTCTATTTTATATGGTTCTGCTCATCAAAGCCTATTTTTATAACATGACTTCTCCTGTCTTGTTTTTTAAATTTTTT
>NW_007736409.1:4648-8565 GCF_000696425.1 Galeopterus variegatus | reverse complement strand
ACATTTTTCCTATATCCTACATTTACGTCCTATTGCTGTATATTTCCTATGTCCTGCATTTACATCGTACATTCATCCTGCTTTGTATCCTTTGAACTACATCTCCCTATTTCCTCCCCGCCCCCAACCCTGGTAACCATTGTTATATATATATATCTCTCTATATTTGACCTTCCTGCTGAACCCCCCCACCCCGATTCCACATATAAGTGAGATCATGCAGTATTTTTCTTTCTGTGTTTGGCTTATTTCACTTAGCATGATATCAAGTGACTTTTTGTTCTTAGCATGAGATTTTTACTGCATTCAAATTTCATTAATGCTGTAAGCATGAAAAGTTTTGAGTCAGGTAGTGAATTTGAGAATGAATAATCAATCATTTAAAATATAGAAACAGATTTCTTACAATTATGACTATTTCTCTCTTTCTGAATGGTGACCTAAATTTTTTGTAAATCAAAATTTTGATAAGTTTGTGTGGCTCAAGTACATGGTGGAGTTTGGTGGTCATAGGTCAGAAACCATATTTGTTTCACAATTACATTGCTGCGGTTTTATGAAGAACGTAGTAAGGTGATATTTATATTGCTTGCAGAATAAATGTTTTAAAGTCACTGAATAACATATAGTATTATATGCCTACACACAATTGTTCATAGGAATAAAAAAATAGAAATATAAAATAACCTTTCATTGCTGCTAGAAAGATTTAAGCCAAATATTCACAATATATATCAGACATATATATTGATATCTATCTATAATATTATTGTAATATATAATTCATATAATATTTTAAATATTATATATTATATTATATTATGTATATTTTCTTATATTATTTACATACTATATATTATTTATATATAATGACTACATAATTGTGCATGATACATCCTGTCTCTAGTCTTGTCATTACAAGACTTTTAATCATTTATCCTTATTTTATGATTCTGTTGCATAATTTTTATTGGACATCATTTCAATTTTTATTAATAAACAGGACATATCAAATACCTGTATACATTCTTTAATACAGATTTTCATGTCCCAAATATTTTTAGCATTTGTATTTTATTAATATAAAAACAGTTATTTTCTGCTCTGTCCTTTGTCCTTTGAATGCAAAAGGCCTTCCCAGGGGACACCAAGAATTTGCAAATGTTCAGGGAAATTTTCCAGCCGTGTTCAATGTGGGTGTTTGCCCACTTTCATCTTTTGACTTTTTCTCTTGATCTGTTCTCACTCTTTTCACTTCCCTGGTTTGCAAGTCCTTTGTTAACTACATCTGGCTTTCAATATCTTCTTCTTTGTCTTCCCTTGATCCAGCACCCATGTGGGCTCTCATCTGTGGTTAACTTATCTCAGTTTCTTATCATTGTAATAGTTTCTTAATATTGGCATCACTACTACTGTCTCAAATTAGGATACTTTATCCAACTGCCATCTCTAGCACCTGGCCCAGTTCTTACCAAATCATTATTTGTTGTAGTAATGTTTGCCTTTCATATCATTATAGGCCAGACTTCCTACACTAATCATGGAGGAATTTGAACAGAATTGGTTAAGATTAGAGTTGATTTTTAGAATTTTACATCTTAAAAATTAGTGCTAACAAAATGCATGAAGATGGTGAAATGCCATTGTGAAACGCATTGAGCATTTTAATTTTTGGAACAACCCTAAAGATAGTTATGGAACACCTTTAAATGTAATAAACCTGAGAATTAGAATGATTACTAATAATTATTTGAAAGTATATCAAAAAGAAAGCAGAGGAACTAGATTTTGAACCAAGGTTCATGTGATCCCAAACCCACTATCTTCCTCTTAAGTCATGCAGTTAAGTGTATGAGGAGGAGAGAGTAAAAAAGAAGGAACATTTAACTAAATAATTAATTTAATACTGTATCATTTATAGCTTTTCTTCCTAAATATGGTTACATGGCAGGAAACCATATAATATGGATCTGTCCAGTTTACCTTTCCTTTCCCTTATGTAGATCTTGGTTGAAGTTCAGATTTGTTTTTTCTAATGAACTGTACAATCAGTAACAGTTACACCAAACATTTTAATTTGCAATGTACATTCGATGTTTTTGCAAGTAAAGGTTACACTTTATCTTATTTTTAATATTCATGGCATAATGTGTTTTAGGATGTATGGGACACTGTGTACTCTATTAGTTTCAAATTAAGAGCTAGAGATCTAAGGCATCACATACACAGCATAAGTCAGTAGCTATTTGTCAGTTTCCCAATTGTGATACTGAAGATAACCATACCAGATAAAACAAGCCTCAAAATGGACATTGGCTTGAATTTTCAGGTGTCAGTGTGCCTATGGAGTATCCCAATACAATCTTCATCAGTATGGATTGTCCATCTGGCACAGCCCTAGGAACTACAGTGATTTACATAGACTAAATCATTATTCCAACAGTTAAATTAGCTGGAATTAGCACAAACATTTTTTCTTTTTTTATTTTTTTTTCTGTTCATACACTGAATGTTTCCATGCTACAATGTTAGGATTTAAGTCAAACAAACACAACCTTCCCTGTGTTACATAACTATCCAATGTACCATAAGGTGATTTTACAGAAAGACAAACTATCAAATGGAGATTTTGGCTTAAAAATAATTACCTGGAATCTTCCATGTGGTAAAAAAGATATAATACATAAGAGATATTGGACAATGACATTAATAAATTAAGAATGTAAAGTTAAATGTTAATCCTTTAGCTTACTTTCTTTGGGTTTACCTCTCAGATTCAGAGAGTTCTTATTTACCATGTTAACTAATAGATTAATAACTTTTTACAACAAACATTTGTTGAGTACTTACTATTCATTTCTTGATCATTAAGTTGTTCATTTCAAGCAATAAGTGTTAATTGAGATCCTACTATATATAAAGAACTGGTTAAGGTGCAATGAAAAAAAAATTACCTGAACTTGGGAAAAATGTGAATTTTGTTTTTGCTTAAGACATTTTTGGAATACTTACTTTTGAAATGTCTCCATAATCGGTAGCAATCTGAATAATTTAAATGATGTCAAATACAAGGGTACTTCAAAAAGTTCATAGAAAAATAGATTTGAAAGATAATATAAATTTTCCATGAAGTTTTTGAAGTACCCTGATATAAAAACAACCAAAGTGATTTGGAGCCAAGACCAGTAAATACTGTGACTATTCCAATTATTAGGGAAGGCTAGTTTTGATCAGTGTTTATATAACTATAAAATAATGAGATTCTTTTCTTTTGTGTTTTAAAACCAATTTCAAACCTATGGTTTTGGCGTGTTCCTAGCCCTTCTTCACAGGCCCTGGAACAAAACTCCCAAACAAGAAAGCAGAGAAACGCTAGGGATCATTTACATTTTCCTGCTGTAAATGAAGTAGGCTTGAGGCTTATTCAGGACCAGCCTTATCATCATCAAGCTATAAATCAATGGTTTGTGCCATAAACCAGTGTGGAAACTGCTAAGTCACCACTTAATTTAAATTTGGTATTTACTAAATAAAGCTCCTGTGTTGATTTACGTAGCAACTAAAGAATGTGGCACAGTATCTTTCAAAGTGTGCAAAACATATCCTGCTCCTCTTCCACTTTCTTTATCTGCAGCTTATAAAGATATATAAATATATTTTAAACCAAATTTGGTAATTATGTTTAATGGGAATTGAAGACATGGATGATTTTTAAATCACTAAAGAATAAAATAAGATAAAAATGAGTTGTGAATGGGGCCGGCCCGGTGGCGCACTGCTACAGTGCGCCGCTTGGGAGCGCGGTGGCGCTACCGACGAGGGTTCGGATCCCACGTACAGACCGGCCGCTCACTGGCTGAGCAAGGTACGGGCACAACACCGAGGGTTGCGATCCCGTTGCCGGTCCCGGTCCGGTA
>NW_007736409.1:0-3648 GCF_000696425.1 Galeopterus variegatus | reverse complement strand
AGACCGGCCGCTCACTGGCTGAGCAAGGTACGGGCACAACACCGAGGGTTGCGATCCCGTTGCCGGTCCCGGTCCGGTAGGGCGCGACACTGAGGGTTGCGATCCGTTGCCGGTCACGAAAAAAGACAAAAAGGAAAAAAAAAATGAGTTGTGAAGAATTATGTGATTTCCCAAAGATGACTTTATTGGGAAAAGAGCAGAGTTATCTTAACGATTCTGTTTAGACCACACATTTATATTTGTTATGTGGGGCCTTTTTTATCAAGTGAAGATAGGAATTTTTCATTACATGAACTATGTGAACACTAAGACATAAACTATATATTTTTAGAAACATTGAATAAATTCTGGATTAATCTATATTTAATTGATCTGAAAACCATCTGAAATTTAAGATTTCTGTCAAATTAATAACTATGGAATATTTTTAGAATATTTTCAAACAAACTTCTTCCATGATAATTTTCTCCTACTTCAATTAACTAATTTTTATGATAGTTTGCATTTCATTGTCAATGCTGGTTTACATTTGACTTTAGGATGTTTGTTAGTTACTGTGACAAAGTAGGTGGTCTTTTATTTAATATTACCATTCAGGTTTATAAATAGTGCATGTTTTGTATAAGCATGAAAAATTTATGCACCGATATATTAAATATTTTGTTTAAGAATACTTTTAAAAAACAATTATCATTAGTTGAATTAGAAAGGTTATGATTTTAAAATGCATCCTTAAAAATAAATGAGTTATACTTCACTGTGTAGCTGATTGATAAGTATTTAGTCTATAATTTTCTTCATCTCTGTTTAGCTAAGAATTGTTTTCAGTTCGGTGAACAGTACATTATTTAGGAATATGAAAAACATTGAAGCAATTATGAAATGTTTAACAATTTTACAAAAGGAGAAACATTTTAAGAATCACTATGAGAAATATTCTCATTGAAATGAATGTTTATAGCCAAGGTAGAGTCTTTCATTCCTTATGTGTATGTAAATTTAGACTTTAAAATACATAATTTTCTTGGCTCCTCAGAGAAAATAGGTTAACGCTTATGGAGTGTTTAATATGTGTACTAAGCATTATGCCGAATTCTGTAAACACGTCATCTCTTTTAATCATCACAGGAAATCATGAGGCTAGTGCATTTATTATATCCTCTTCAGAGTAGAACTAATTGAGGTGCAAAGAAATTGAATAACGTACTGAAGTTCCACAGTTCACAAGTGGAACAGCTGAGTGAAACTCTCAGGCCAGGTCTGAAAACCAGTGTCTTTACTATATTTGGGTGCATTGACAGACTAACACTTATTTAAAGTTGTAAATCAAGAAAAAACACTATGACATTTAACTATAGTATATCTATACAAAATATGATCACTTCATTATGGAAGATTGCTTGAAATACAGGTGAACTTTAACAAATAGTTAAACTCAAAGCTATTATAATCCAAAAGCATGCAGCCTTTTATTTTTGTATTAGTGATGTAGATGCAAATTATTCCCAATATTATTCTCCTTATTGAAGGAATACTCTTCAGGCCTAGAACCCTTACAAAATTCTTTGCTTACAGAAATTAAGACATGAATCTCCATGGAGATGATGTTCCAAGGAGAAGATGGGGCCTTTTCTATAGCAGGAAACAATGGAGGTAAATTCATTTTTGAATGAACAGGTACATCCATCTCAATTAGGGTAAATCAGTTTCCAACTCCTTTGCTATTGTAAATATTATAGAAGGCTGTTTAAGTGTGCCAATTTACATAAGATACAGTTCAAAAGATTATAAGAAAGAATTTTACATACCTTATTGAAACAATTTTACAGTTCTTGCAAATGATGATTTTGAAAACGACCCAAAAGACAGGCACCTCTTTCAAATAGTAGGCATGATTCTGCTTGGCCCAATGTCCCCTCACACTTACAGATCAATGCAAGTCCTCCAAAGTCAAAGATAAAACCTTGCGGTGTTTTGTTCAATGCTGTCCCTGTTCAGAAGCCTGCATGTGTAAGCTCTTAACTTTCATGTCTTACAATTTCCTGCTTCATTAAACTCTTGTTTAAACTTTACACATGA
The DNA here is from genome assembly GCF_000696425.1 of Galeopterus variegatus. Lineage (NCBI taxonomy): Eukaryota > Metazoa > Chordata > Mammalia > Dermoptera > Cynocephalidae > Galeopterus > Galeopterus variegatus. The sequence goes on along the minus strand of NW_007736409.1, from coordinate 1,569 downwards.
AAATAGGCAGGAATAAGAATTTGATTTCTGGGAAGATTGCCTCTGAGAGCCTCTGTCCAAAATATCCAGTGCTGAAAAAAGAAAATGTAGTAATGTCATGTATTTACTACTATTTTGTTTCTTTTGTGTGTGCGTTTAAAGAATAGAACTGATTGAAAGGCCTATGAGTCAAAATGCTATCTATTTACATTCAAAAAGTGGAACAAAGTTGTACTGTTCTGAATAATAAATGATTTTATACTGTCATAATTTAAATTATTGAAATAAAAACACACAATTGCTATCCTTACCCTAGTGAAATAACAAGAAGCAAAGCAGTCTTATATTTGATCCTAAAAGTGCTAGGTAAAAGTTCTGCATAAAAGAAAATGTCATCTAAAAAATATCTGAAGTCATAGCGATGGTACTTCTAAAAGTTCGTGGAAAAATAGATTTAAAAGATGATACTAATCTTTCCATGAACTTTTTGAAGACCCCTCATAATTAAAAGAAGACACATTTTCATAGATACCTGAATGACTGGTTTTGAGAAATTATAATAGAACTTGGGGATTTAAAAGTTGTATTAGGATTACTTTACAGTTAGTAAGTGATGTAGGAAGGAGCTCCAAGAGAGAACAGTATACAGCAAAAAAAAAGTTTCCCAGTAGGTTGAGAACAAATAGCCGAATTCCATGACAGGCATCCACTCAAAATAGATGTGTACTTTCTTTCACGGCATTAACTAGCCCCTTCAATAACTATAAATGGCATCTTCAACAAAATCAGAAATATTTGCTTTGCCAGTCATTTAAAGAATGTTTTCAAATTACATTTATTAAATTTCTACTTTCATACAAAGTCATGATATTATTATCGTGATCATTTTTTCTTAAAATTATCACTATAAAACTATGTGCCTAGAAGCTGGGTAAACATTTTTCCACAGAACATTTCCATTTCATAAATGAAATCCTAAATTTTGGATATGAGTATATAATATATAATGAATATACACAAACACATATGTATCTACAAACATATTATATTAATTCTAAACATTTTCTTTTCAAATACTTTTACAATCCTTTGGATTTCTCCCACTAAACTTTTGCTGTTTTTAGCACTTTCTTAATGTCTACAAATTCCTTTCAATCAATTTTCCTAAAAGCAATTAGTCAATGCTGACTTCACATTTGATGTGATCTTCCATAAAAATCGTTATTTTTAGTTACAAAATATAAGCATTATCTGTTTTAGAAATTCTTGTCTATTTTTCTTAAAAATGGGCTTTCTACCCTAAAAATGTGGTAGTGTCTTCTATTTACTGAGTACTTGTAATGGACCAGAGTCAGTGCTAAATGCTTGTTTTTATAACTCATTTATTTATTATAAAAACTGCTGTAGGGGCTTTTAATTACAATATATTTGCTACATTACAGATAAAAATATAGTGGACTACCATGTAGATTCCACCTAAACTTGAACTAGTTGTGTGACTTTTTAATTCAGTCTTTTATTTATTGCATTTTGCATGTATAAATAAAAACACAAAACAATAGAATGAATTTTTACATAGATGTTAAATTC
>NW_007736408.1:64663-64874 GCF_000696425.1 Galeopterus variegatus | reverse complement strand
CAAGCTCCCTGCCCAAGTGGCAGCTGTCCTGGGGGAGGGGACCTTTCCCCACGCCACACACACACGCACACACACACAGGCATACACACACATGCACACACACACACACACACACACCAGCCATGTGCACCAGCAGGAGGCCTCAAACGACCACTGCTTCCTCCACCCACACGGATCCTCCAGAGATCATCACACTCAGGCTCCAAATAGC
>NW_007736408.1:62959-63684 GCF_000696425.1 Galeopterus variegatus | reverse complement strand
TACCCCATGCTAAGGAACCTCAGCTTTACATGAAGGCTCTAGAAATTTGAGTGACATAGAACATAGAAGAATAATAGGCCTTTTCAACTGCATATGGAATGAGAGGAGGAATGGGTCAAATATGACTTCTAGATGATTTCTGTTTAGGGCAACCTGATGGCTAGAGCTGGTAGTGTAATTTACTAGACAAGGAAAACAAGAGGGGAAGTCAGTCTGAGAGTAAAAGGAGTTAAAANTTCTTTACACTGGCTGCTAGGAAGCTCAGAGGTCTGTGACATACATCTAGCAACTGCACAGGATTGTGCAATCATTATGTTCATTAACCTCATTCTTAGTTTTATGTTTCCTATTATTATTTTCCCCTCATCCTATTTCCTATTTATTTTTCATTGCTTTTCCTTGTACCATCTTAAATCCTGAGATGGAGGGAAAATAAGTAAAAAAGCAAACACGTTAGACCTAGATTAAGATTTCAAACCCCAGGCATGCCACCATTGCCTACCACTCCCAGCCTGTGCACAGCTTGCCTCTCTCATTTAGCTTGCCTGCCTAAACCCTGTAGGCATTTGGGTTTGAGACTCCTAGCCCAAACAATTACTAAGATCCTTTTCTGCCCTAAATTTGATGAATCCATAGTCCTTCAATGCTAAAATCTTATGAGTTAAACTACCAAATATATAATATTGAGTCTGAATAGCAGTTGTTTTTATTAAGTCCCACTTTTT
>NW_007736408.1:57049-61959 GCF_000696425.1 Galeopterus variegatus | reverse complement strand
CAGCAGCTAAAATCTTATGAGTTAAACTACCAAATATATAATATTGAGTCTGAATAGCAGTTGTTTTTATTATGTCCCACTTTAAAAAAAAAAAAAATTGAAACAGTGAACATCTATGACGTGTATAGCACTTGAGAAGAGGTGGGTTGGGCTGAAAAAGCAGCATAGCGGTATTTACTCTGGATCTTTGTAATGCATCACTATGAGGTCCAGACCTAGTACATGTATTCAATAGGATTTAAAGCAAAATGACTGAGTGGCACCTCATTAGACCACGATGTTCAAGGCTAATCCCTGAGACTCTGCATTAATGGGGCGATATTCTGTTTAGCTGTATTCTATTGATATTTATAGAGTGCTCATTACCATAGCAACTGAGTGCTTTCTACAGAGAACTGATCAAATTATTGAGGAGTGAATAGGCAAGAGGAGGACACTGCAGGAGTTGAAAGGAAGCTTCTGATCTCCCTGTAAATAACCCTTTCCTACCCCGGCCTGACAAGCAGGGATTTCGTAGAGCATTCATTTCATGCTTTCCCTCCCAGAATCCTAGTAATATCCAAGCTTGATTCCCCAGGGCACTGCTACATGCCCTATCAGGTTCATCCTTGGAAAAAAAATGGTAAAATAGAAGTAGTTTGTCTTCAACCCTGGTTTTGCCTTTCTGGGCCTCCTTTTCCTCTTATAGGAAAGCAGTATAGTATAGTGGTTCTAAGCCAGGCTTTGAGATCAGACTGCCTGGGTTTGAATTCCAGCTCTTCTGTTTATTCCTTTGGCAGATTACTTAAACTTTCTGTGCCTTGGCTTTCTCTTCTGTGAAATGGGAATACTAAGAATGCAATTTCATAGGATGATTATAGGAATCAAATGAGTTGATACATATTAAGTGCATTAAAGGGTTCGTGGTACACAGTAAATGCTTAATAAATGTTAGCTGTTATTTCGACATATCCTTATGTTATATTCCCAGTCACCAGAACACTTATGTTTCCCTGGTCTTCTTGATTTGGTGAATAGAAAAAACCGTTCCTCTAAGACAAGGTCCATTCTAGACACCTTGCAGAGGAATAAGGAATGTGACCCCTGCCTATTGTCCAGATCTACAGTGCCTAAACTTCTACCACTGGAAACTCATTTTTTTGGATAAAGTAATTCCTTTACAAGTATTTTCTCTTACTAGATTCAACTTTCATGAAGGCAAGGAGCATGTCTCCATTATTTGGCCCCAAATGTAGAGCCAAATTCACCCTCACCTCCCATTCATACTAAGGCATAACTGAATCATTACCCCTCTCTGAGAATATGTATACATGCATGCACGAAGAGTTCTGGCAAGCCTATTATTTCAGGCTCTATGACAGGCAGTGGGAGCTAACAAAAATGACTGAAGCATGCTCCTTGCTTCATGAAAGTTAATTCTAGTGGGAGAAAAATACTTGCAAAGGAAGTGCGTTTCCCATGGTGGAAGTTTAGTTACTGATTCAGGAGGAATGTGGTGAGGTCTTCGTGAGTTCCTCAAACCATGTTGTAGAGATGACCACTAACTCCAACAGACATAAGCCTAGCCCTGGCATGGAGTCCAATGGAATTCCTCGCCCGGAGAGTTTCCTCCCGACGTGGCGTGGCAGTGCTGATAAATGCTACTGACTCATCTTTGCACAATCACAAAGAGACTATCTCAGACAAAGTCGGAAGCGTCAACACCCAAACCCAAGAGTGAAGATTTCAGATAAGCACACTTGAAACTTGGAAGAGGTCATTTTAGAATAAATAAAGGCACACATTCTTTTACGCTGTGGGTAGTTAATTCATTACCTCATCTGAAACTTGTTACAGCAAGAGCCTACATAAACCAAAATTAAAATTAGGTTCAAGAAGGTTGAGATAAATGTGTGAATGAAGAGTTACAAAGAGGCTCTTGAGATAAAATTAGGAAGGTTTCAATTCAATAGGAATCTACCAAGAACCTGCTGCTATGTACTGACCACTACTTTGGACACATGTCAAACTTTCTGAAGGTCTCATTCTCTTCCAGCAAATGTTCCTCGGTCCCACTCCTGAAGCAGGGACTATATTGAAGAGATTTTGCTAGCCACTGGGAAATTTCCCATACCTTTATGCTTTTTCTTAGCATGATTTCCATGCCAGATCTTAAAATAATAAAGATCCCCTTTCTCCCTCACCCAGACCTCCAAGAATCGTCCACCAAAGGGCAATGGTTCAACTCTAGAAGAATAATTAGAAAGCCTCAGCTGAGCTCTAGAAAAAGGAAGAGAAAGCCATATCTGCTCAAGTTTCCAACCGTTTCCTTGTCCAGAGTTGAAAGTGTCTAATTAATTAAATTCTAAAGGCTGTTTTTACTCTTGCCTTCAGCGGCTTGGGACTCATAGGTGGGATGGCATTCGTCACAAGTGGAGTAGGTGTCCTACTGGGAGGAGTGATAAGAGGGGATTACAAGGCCCTGATCTCCTTTGTCCTTTTGCCTCAATTTATTGATAAATGCCCCAAATACCACTGGGTCATAGCTTGGTCAGTTCAAGTCAGTGATTATCAAACTAGTGTGCATGAGAATCACCTGAAGGGCTTGTTAAAATAGTCTGCTGGATCCCATCCCACAGAGTTTCTGCTTCAGTTAGGACTGCGAGAGGACCAAGAATTTGCATTTTCTAACAAGTTTCCAGGTGATGCTAACACTATAGTCCAGGACTACACTTTGAGAACCATTGCTCTAGATCTAGCTGCCCACTCAAAATACCAGTGTCCACCTGGGATGGATTGTACTCAAGCTGTCATCAGCCTCTTAACCTGTAGGTGAAAAAGTCTCCAACAGTGGGGTTAGATGGGTGGGGTGAGAGGAATCTTGAACATCTGGGAGACTGAGGCTTGTGTTCAGCACTTTACTGTTTCACAGCCCACAACCCCCAACACTCACACATCCACCTGGCTCTCTACTTCTGACCCACCTTCTACAAGAATCGGTCCTCCACCACATGAATCCCAGCCACCTCCCAAGCTGGCCACTCAGCTGGCTGCCACTCTTGCCCATCTCCCTGTCAGGCAACAGCTGTTCCCAGTCCTAACCAGCCTGTCAAGGAGTGACTAGCCCAGGCTGTGAATTGCAAATCACCTCAGCACCATCAGCCCAAGCTCCCTGCCCAAGTGGCAGCTGTCCTGGAGGAGGGGCCCTTTCCCCACGCCACACACGCACGCACACACACACAGACACACACACACATGCACACACACACACACACACACACACCAGCCATGTGCACCAGCAGGAGGCCTCAAACGGCCACTGCTTCCTCCACCCACACGGATCCTCCAGAGATCATCACACTCAGGCTCCAAATAGCACGTTCAGCCTCAGATCAAGAGAGCAAAGATACAAAGAAAAACCTGAATCCCCAGCAAAGCTCCTTAAAAAGGAGGGGGACTAGAGAGGAGGACATCATTTGCTACTCAAAGTAAATATAAAGGTACTTCAAAAATTTGTGGGAAAACAGAATTGGAAGATAGCATGAATCTTTCCATGAACTTTTTGCAGTATCCTCATAGCAGTCACCAGTCTTTGGTTCTGGAATCTTGACATGTTTCGTCTCTTTTATCCACACCTATCAGTTGAGAGAAATTCCACATTAGGAGAGAATAAAAATAATGAATAAATCCATGGAGCAGGTTTGGCATACCCAGGATCTCTGATTTTGCCCATAGGAAGGACACTGAAATGAGGAATTCTCTCTGAGCCCATTTACCCTCCTTTTCACACTGATCAACTGAGAAGTAAAAAAAAAAAAAAAAAAAAAAAAGTTCATGTACACTCATATCAGATTCTTTCTCACTTTCCACAGAAGGACTCACTTGCCTTGTTGAGGAAACCCTACCTGCTTGCTTAGAAACCATGGGCATGATCATTAGTGGAGAGACTGGTCAGGCTGGAAGTCTGGGAACGGCTCCCCTGCCCCTCCCACCCGCCCATCCTCTTACTTCCCTCCCCCACCCAAAGATGCATTTATTTCCTCCTCTGGCAACACTTCACCACCACAGATGAGGCACCCCCACTTTCTACAGAGGCTGAGCCCCTCTGGAAAAGCTGCTAGGCTGTCCAACCCGCTACGTGCTTTTTCTTTCGTGGAAGCAGTTGGCTTTAACCCATATAACTAAAACCTTCACCGTCAGAGGTTTGTTCCTAAATAAACAATATAAAAGAGTAATACTGCACCAAGTTAAATACCAACATTATCCATCTTTGTAACTATCAAAGGTAAAAATATTGAATATATTAGTAAGAAGCAATTGCTGATAAACCATCAGATATCTCATCTTCCATGGAGTTATTTTTAGGTAGTTAGGTTGGCATGAATGTGCATCTTAAATGCCCTAAGTTAAAAAAAAAAAAAATTAAAGGAAGTAGTGTAAGCAAGTTGTGGCTCTAAATGTGCTTTAACTGGAAACAGTGTCTCTAGGGGATCCTTTTAAAGACCCATTCTAACGTTCTTTGTGCAATTAAGTTTATTTCCCAGGTTTATAAAATTCAATTGCGTTCCCACAAAAGAAAAAGAATTCACCATCCTCCCGTCCTTATGACAAAGCCCCAGCAGTAAGTCATTATCACTTTTGACTAATCAGAGAGAAACCACCTGCAGGAATACTCCCCTTTCTGTGGGCTCCCAGCAGAACCTTCCAAATGATGATTAATCACTGAATAAACGGTGGAATTGACAACAGCATAATGACAAAGAGAAAGCAGAGAAGGGGCCTGAACCGTGGGTGCATGTGGTACAGCCCCAGTGGGTGGAAGGGCCGAAGAAGATGGATGGCCCTGTAAGCGCTTGACACTTGAGTATCTTGTCTTTTACAAGGGGGGGGGGGGGTCATTTCAGCCAAATTCAACAAATAAGGCAGCACAC
>NW_007736408.1:54350-55571 GCF_000696425.1 Galeopterus variegatus | reverse complement strand
TGTATGACAATGGCATCATGTATCAAGATTTCCCAACATCACTAGGGTACTTTTTTCTTGCATTATGTCTTGTTCTCAACCATGTCTAGAACAATGTCTTGCACATTGTAGGTGCTTAGCAATCATCTGTTAAATGGCTTTATTTCCTGTTCCTTTTTCTAGACACAAGCAACATGAGGTCCTATACTTGATATCTTTAAAATCATTCCCAAGGGGAGTTCTCGGGCATGTGTAAGTAGCGTTAAGACCTGGGGGAAGCAATCACCTTGAAACAGTAGAGGAATCTAGGATCACATGATTACAAATGGGCCTTGAAATAGTCACCCCTTTTCTCAGCTCTTAAGGTGGGGGCTGCATTGGGAATTGATTTTTTTCCCCACCAAATGTCAATGTCTACCACTCTCCAATNCTGCCTTCCTCTCTTTCCCCTTCAACAGGCGTGCTCTCTCTCTTCACTTCTATTCATGTCTTTTCAGCCTTCTTGCACCCTTCTACCCTTCTTGAGAGCTCCCTCTCTTCTAAGATCTTGCAGTCTTATATCAGATACTTTGGGAGGCTGTCACCAGCCACAGCCAGTGACAGAAATCATGGACTTTGGTGTCATCAATCCATTCCACATTCTCCATTTAATCATTACATGACCTTGGATAAGTTGCTTAAAGTCTCAAAGACCATTTCTACATCTGTGCAATGGTGGTGAGGATAAGTACCTTCGGGCATTACTGAAAAGATTAAGTGAAATAATNTGTGCAATGGTGGTGAGGATAAGTACCTTCGGGCATTACTGAAAAGATTAAGTGAAATAATGTGTGACAAATGCCTGGCCCAGATACTGTACAATCTATGCTTATTAATATCATTGTTATTGCCATGAATATTTGGGGCTGCAAATGCCTGGGTCTAGAGCAGGAAGTACCAGTTCTCTCTCTCTCTCTCTCTCTCTCTCTTTTGGAGCAGGAAGTACCAGTTCTCTCTCTCTCTCTCTTTTTTTATTTATAAAGAAAAATGGAATTTATTGCTTACAGTTCCTGAGGCTGGGAAGTCCAAAGTCCAACTGGTGGTGGTGACAATGACTCGGGTCTCGGGTCTCGCATTGCAAGATGGTGGAAGCATAGAGAGCAGAGAGAGAGATAGACTCTCCTCTTCTTTTAAAGCCCTTGGAAACACGCCCCTGACCACCATTTTTAATCCATTCACTACTGCACAGTCCTACAATCCAAT
>NW_007736408.1:51730-52798 GCF_000696425.1 Galeopterus variegatus | reverse complement strand
GAGGCCTGGTGCTGTTGGGGTTTCTCTACTGCAGCTCTGACCCCACATTTCCACTCAGCATAGCTCTAGTGAAGGCTGTCTGACTTCACCCCTGTGACAGATCTCTTCCTGGGCCTCCAGTCTTTTCCATACATCCTTTGAAATCGGGATGGAAGCTCTCAAGCCTCCACAGCTCTGGCGTTCTGTGAGCCTACAGATCTAACACCACATGGATGCTGCCAAGACTTCTGGCTTGTATTTTACAAAGCTATGGGTCCAGCCACATCTAGGGCCAATTTAGCCATGGCTGAAGCATACAAAGCAGCTGGGGTGCTGGTGCTAGAAGCGGCTTCCCGAGGGGGCCCTGATCAGTGAGCTTTTTGAGGGTACCTCAATCCTTTTCTCCAAGACCATTCTGTCTCACTAGGCCTTTGGGCCTGAAATGGAAAGGTTGGCCCCAGACATGGAAAAGTTGGCCCCAGAGGCTTCTGCAATGCCTTCAAGGCCTTTTCCTCCTTCTATTGATAATCCCGTTCTTTTGTGTTAATCTTAGTAGCATTGAATTTTTCTTCTGAAAATGCTCCCTGCTTCTCTACCACATGGCCAGGTTGTAAAATTTCCAAATCTTAACACTCTGCTTTCCTTTTAAATTCTGGCTTTATGTCAAGGCTTTGCCGCCATAACTCAGCATAGGCTGTTGCAAGTAGCCATGCAGCTTCCTTAATACTTTNTGCTTCCACATTTCCAGGTATCTGTATAGCCACACCCACTCCTCAATACCAATTTTCTGTATTAGTCCATTTTTGTTCCTTATAACAAAATACCTCAAACTAGGTGATTTATAAAGAAAAACAAAATTTATTGTTTACAGTTCTGAGGCTGGGAAGTCCAAAGTCCATCTGGTCTCAGTGACGATGACTTGGGTCTCACATTGCAAGATGGTGGAAGCGGAGAGCCCAGTTCTCTTTAATAGACATTTCTTGTACAACTATTAGAACCAAGTAGAGTATAGAGTGGGCAATGTTTATGAAAACAAATAGAATATAGGGTTCTGCTGTCTTTCTGCTCTGTCCCCAAATTTGATCTCCT
>NW_007736408.1:49409-49760 GCF_000696425.1 Galeopterus variegatus | reverse complement strand
AACTATTTTCTACAACTCTCTCATTCTCTTCTCTCCCTGTCTTCAAAAAAATAGATGTCTTTTCCCACTATGATTTAAATTTTTTAAAAGAATTTTATCTCTTAGAAGAAGGAGAAGGTTCAGCACATAAAGTTTTGCACCACTTGTTAGATATTTGAATGTGGTCCTGCACACAGTATGTGCTCAATAAAATTTCTTACATTACATTTGAGGGTCCAGTGAAAGAGAGAAAAATGTCCCTCTGGAGTCCCCACTATGGTGTTTGAAAGTCCAAAGCTCTCTTAGCAAAGCAAAGTTCTAACACCAGATGGTCTGGGTGCAGTCTAGGAGCAGACTGGGCCTTCTCCCAGA
>NW_007736408.1:46900-47342 GCF_000696425.1 Galeopterus variegatus | reverse complement strand
CTACAGATGAAGCCTGGATTTCAGCGATCACCCCGCAGAGCAGAACATTACTGCTAGATAAGCCTTGAGGTTCACAAGTTCTTGACTAACCAGAATCTAAATAACAAGAATGCTCAATTTTTATTGTTGTTTGTCTCCTTTTAAAGAAGAAAATGGAAAAGAATAATGAAAGCGTGCTAAAGTGAAAAAAAAAAAAAAAGTCCTGGGCTAGAAACTTGGCTCATAGTCTCAAGACTGCTTCCAACAGGTTCAGAGAGTCTGAGCGAGTCACTTATCTCTCTGGTCCTCAGTTTTACAATCTGAAAATGAGTGGATTGGAGTAGACCTATGAACTTGCTCAGCTTTTAACCTCTGTGATTCTATTTTCACAAGGTTCATCTTCATTAACTATTTTTCTTGTTACATAAACTATATATCTTCATTTGGTAGTTATAACAAATAA
>NW_007736408.1:43553-45485 GCF_000696425.1 Galeopterus variegatus | reverse complement strand
TGCTTCGTAAAAAATGTACCTGAGCATGTGTCTCTACTTTTCTCTTAACTCATTGAGTTTCTTCCCATATTTCACAAAATAAAGGAACATCCCGACATTACATACCTTTTAAAAAGGAATGCCCAGAAACAATGTCAGTTCCTTAAATATTTGCTGACTGATTGAGCTTGCTTCAATCAAAGGCACTGGTTTTCCTGGTGTTCTTGTTTACAAGGAGATGGGGAAATAGCACCCGCCCACAAGATGGGGAAATAGCACCCACCCACGCCTATCTCACGGAGAGGCCAAGAGAATGAAAGAGACAATGGAGATCAGATCCTTGGAAGAAAAGCACTACATGTATTCAGATCTCACTAACGTTAGCAATCAAGCTAGAGCTCTGGTCCCTAAGAGGCTACTNTGTAAAACTCTTCACCACAATTCCCCACCCAGCTTGCTTTCCTGAGGTCATACCTGGTCCTTGTCAAGGTCACTTCAAGGGCATCTAGTCTAGTCGTCTTTTGTTTTGTTTTGTTGTTTGTTTTGTTTTCCTTAGCCATCCAAAGGATATAGCACATTCTCCAAGGCAAGGTAAAGGAGAAACTTTCTTATCTTGATTAAGCCTTCTGGATGCTTATGATATGCCCACCTAACTCCTAAATGAGAATCCTTGATTCTGGTTCAGGGAAGAAACTGTGTTCAGTTAATTCACAGAAGAAACTGTGATCCAGAGACTAAAAATGGTGTGCAGCGTTTTATCACCCGCCGGAGGCAGAGGAGTGGAAATCTCTTTCAGATTTTCACTTTTCGTGATCCTTTTATTCACTAGCTCTCATGTTGTCAGTCCTGACATTGTTTCATTTTATTTCCAGGTTTATCTTGGCATCTTCCTACAGAATCATGCAGAGTGCTATGCACATAGTAGGTGCTTAATTAATACATGAATGAGTGAATGAATCCCAAATATGTTTTTTCTCTTGCTACCTTTTACCCAGTTTTTACCACTTATCTGGATGACAGTATATTTCAGTGGTTCTCAAACTTAAGCATGTATCAGAATCANGGCCCAATAATTTGCGTTTCTAACAAGTTCCCAGGAGATGCTGATGCTTCTGATCTAGGAATTGCACTTTGAGAACTACTGGTCTATCTTTTCCGAAGACTGTATAGGATCTCACCTTTTCTAAAAAGGTTCATTTTCAGCTGGTTAAGGATCCTATGCACCCTCACCACTTTCCTCAAGCATATTCTTTCTTATTTAGTGGTCTGATTTGCTTACCAATTTTCTTAAGCAACACTCCCCATGATAATCTGCAACACTGATATGTATCTATATAACCATCTTTCTACCAAAGATTAAGTCTAATCTAGAATGTTTATCCTTATTTATGCTATTATTCTCTTCCTATATAAACAAATAATATTTATTAGCATAGGCCCATGTCTTAGTCCCCTCCTGAAAGAAATTAGCACTAGTCCTGTATTTTGTTGACTACTGTTCAATAATATTTGTTATAGAGAATCATAAAATTTAGAATTGGAATTGGCCAAATCTAAGTATAACCAACAACCCATTTTATAGATGAAGAAATTGAAGCACAGAAAATTGTGACTTTTCCGAGATCTCACAACGAAGTTGTAGCACAACCAAGACTAGAATCCAACTTGCCTTTCTTCTATTCTTGTGTGTGTGTGTGTGTGTGTGTGTGTGTGTGTGTGTGACCAGTAAGGGGATCATAACCCTTGGCTTGGCCGGCCCGGTGGCACACTGCTACAGTACGCTGCTTGGGAGCACAGTGGTGCTCCCACCGAGGGTTCGGATCCCACATACAGACCAGCGGCTCACCGGCTGAGTGTGGTGCGGGGGGCACCAAGCCAAGGATTATGATCCCCTTACCGGTCACACACACACACACACACACACACACACACACACACACACACACACACACA
>NW_007736408.1:41995-42708 GCF_000696425.1 Galeopterus variegatus | reverse complement strand
TGCGATCCGTTGCCGGTCACGAAAAAAGACAAAAAGGAAAAAAATAAATAAAAAAAAATAACCCTTGGCTTGGTGCCACCCGCACCACACTCAGCCAGTGAGCACACCCGCCATCCCTATATAGGATCCGAACCTGTGGCCTTGGCGCTCCCAGCGCCGCACTCTCCCGAGTGAGCCACAGGGTTGGCCCCTATTCTTTCTTTTTAACCCTACCATAATACCTCTTTAGCATTGTGTATGAGGCTATAATTCTATGTGAGGCTAATGAAATATATTAATTCATCATTTTCTTTAAGCCTACCTTTATCTATGGAAATCTTCCTACAGTTGACAACAATTCCTCCCATGGTTAATTATGCAAAGATCTAGATTTTTTTCAATACATTTGTAGTAGATACTCTCTAATACCATAAAGATCTCAATGCTGTCAGGCACAGTGCCAAGCACTTTATATGAGTATTCTTACTTAATCCTTGACTGAATGCTGTAGGTATGTATGCTCCCCAATTTTCATATGTAAAAATTGAGACACAGTAGTTTATTTGCTCGTACGTCTAGGATTAGAATTTTTTACCATTGTTTCTTTTCTGAATCCCCACTAGATAGTTAGCTTCATGAGAGAAAGTATTGTATGCATCTTAATTACTATTTCCAACCCAGTGCATAGCTCATGGAAAGAGCTCAATAAATCTATGTTGAGTGAATGAATAAAT
>NW_007736408.1:39927-40392 GCF_000696425.1 Galeopterus variegatus | reverse complement strand
TAGGTCTTGAAAACTCAGATGTTTATAGGAGAAAGGCATATAATGTCAATGCATACAGCAGGCTGGGGCAAGAAGCACACATCCCACTCAGTCCAGCTTTGTTTTCCCACTCTTAATGAAGACATGGATGTAAGGAACAGATTGTTTTTATGTTAACTCCACTACACAGAATTAACATTCCAAGCACAATGGTACATGGCAGATGACACTAGGCCTTCATGTTGGCAGTAGGGAGCAGTGGGGACTGAGGAAAACAAGAGCACAATAAGCTCATCTAAAGGTGACAGCCACTGCACACCTCCAGCCAGTTGCTGAGATGCTGGGATTCGGGACTCAGGGTGGCCAACCTGATATTTCAAGAGAAGCCAGAAATCTGCACTTTTTCTATGTTGGCAACTTATTCTGGTTTTTGTGATTGTTGTTGTCTGTTTCTTTAAGAAACACTGTTCTAATTAACACTATGTG
>NW_007736408.1:35870-38238 GCF_000696425.1 Galeopterus variegatus | reverse complement strand
TCACCATAGCTCCATAGCTCCAAAGACAATAAACTAATACATTGATATTATTTTTATTTATGTTCACTTAGCGGTGATATTTCTATTCTGCCATATTGCTCTTTGCAGGGTCTACTGTGCTACACAGAAGAGTGGTATACAAATTAATCTAAGTACATCATGACTCACCACTGAATGCATTTTTTCCCTGAAATTCCTCAGTTGGAAGATGACAGTATCTCACTCTCAGAAATACACAATTAAATAATTTCTATAGGCAGAATCTAAGTGGAAGGCTGGAGAGGTCCCTTGTAGTCACCATTTCTAGCTCTCAAGAGTCTGGGGTAGATTTGATCCCAAGTGTCTCAGCCTATGGAAAGGGGTTCTATCCCCTAATTCCTACAGCATGATAGCATGGTGTTGTAGAAAAAGTAGTGTACCCTGAGCCAAGAAAGAACACTAGCAATGACTATGTCTACCTGAGATTTGGTTTTCTCATCTGAGAGGTGAAGGATTTGAATAATAGAGTCTCCTTAAAGTTTCAACATCCTCTGCTTTTACTACCACAGCTGAGAGAACTGATTTGAAGTTATCTAGTGAAAACACACACATAATTAACATCCTTAAAGGTTGACATATGAGTATTGTGTAGAGTTAATTGCCTAAGTGGTCAAGAATATATCCTATCCTGATATAAAATAATTAACTTTTTGTTATTGTTGCTGCTGCTATTGTATGTTTAGATAATTTTTGATATTGCCTTTGTATTTCCAGATAATTATTTATAAAGTTTTGGGAGTGTCTGCCTTTACATTTTGACAATTTGTGAAACACACATGCACATCTAAGATTGCTTTTAACCTTAATCTTTTAGGAGATACAGAAGCAAGAAGGAAGGAAACACGTGCAATTTCTTGGCTTTCATCTCAACAGGGAAAACTTTTTTTTTTTTAAGTCTTTGAGTTCTTCTCAAAACAAACCTCACAGGAAAGGGAGGAAATCATAGCAGAGACACTGAAAAGTCCATACACTGCATTTCCACCCATCTCGACATTTCCACATCTTGTGGTGCTTCTTTAACAATGAGTTGAAGATTGATGCTTTTTGGAATAATGAAGCATGGAACTACCTTTAGGACATACCATTCCTTTTCAGCTCCTTCTCTGCATGGGCCAGGATATTGGAGAAAATCAGCAGATTTCCAAGAGTTAATGTTCAACCAGGTACAGTAACGGGTATAAAGCACAGAGGGCAAGAAAGATTCCTTTGACAGGTCTACCATTCCAGCCTATTGAAGTAGACATGATCTAGCCTTGTATGTTGCCTTGTCTAATTAGCTGCTGAGTTGTTCCCTGGCTCCTTGCTCCTGATGGAGACTTAGCGGGAAAACTCCTGTCACCGGGCATGATGAAGTGGTGCTTGATTGTGCTACAAGATGTCCTGTGGATGCAGTCCAGACTGTTTCGGCTAATCATCAACTTTGCAGATTCCAACACCAGGGCTTGTCTGCCAGGGCAGGAGCTTTAGAAAAGTCAGCATGAATGATCTGTAAACTGCAGAAAGAATATGAGCAACTGCTTTGTTTATATATTTTGTAAAAGACTGTCTACGATAGGCAGCACCATGAGCATGCCTGAGAAAAGGAGACCATTGTCAAGTCAAGACTCCTCATCACATCATCCTAAGAAGGGAGAATTTACCATCTGCATATGCCCAGATCTATCACCACGTTATGTACCGGTTAGATTGTTAGTCATTTTATAGCTATGTAACTATTCAGTTATGCCTCACTTTCATCCAGTTGCATCACTTACTAACTCTGTCCCCTAGGACAAGTTACTTATCGTCCCTGAGTCTCAGTTTCTTCATTTGTAAACTATTTCACAAGGTTGTTATGAGTGACTTTTAAAGTGCTTAGAACATACTAAGTGCTCATTAATGTTAGCTGCAGGTATTATTATTGATGTTTGAAGCCATCATTCTAAAAGTAAATGTGATAAAAGAACATCTGTGGATAAACATCCTCTATACAGTATAGATTCAAAAGTTAACTACCAGTTACATATCATAGTTGAGAGTATATCTAGAATCATCTTTAGAGGTAGTGATATCAAGTAAGTCTGCCAGTGCAACTTTGCTAGGGGGGATACAAGAGGAGCCGCTGTCTGTTTCTCTGCCTTTTGGTTAGCATTACCATACCTTGGTGGTGACAAAGGCCATTCTAAGGAGTATTTTCAGACAGAGGCATATGCCCACTACTGGTAAAAATAGGCCTCAGTGTTCGTACTTAAAATTCTGGCTGTCTATCACTGGCACACAATTATTACCAACCCTAGAAGAATTACACTCCAACAAAACACAGCTAGCTTTAGAAACAGAGAAAACAGAA
>NW_007736408.1:33453-34191 GCF_000696425.1 Galeopterus variegatus | reverse complement strand
AAAAAATTCCATCAGAAATGAATTTTAACTCATGGTGACAACTCCCCAAACTCCATGGTTAGTATAATCACCAGCAGCAAAATAAAAACCGAACTATATTAACTCCTCCTAGCAAAATTATATTCTAGCTGTGCTTTTACTTTTCTCTAGGGGGGTGGGAAATTGTTTCGCATAAAGACATTTTTATTGGATAGTCCTTATATTTGAATGTCAACCAAAATTTTAAAGTCCTTGAATTTTCATTCATCTTTTCCTGTGAAGCAACAATAAAAACTCCAAACTGTTGTGTTGCTTATGTAGGGAAATCATCAGAGAANATTGTCCACTGGGTCATTACAATGAACAACCAATAAGAGATAAATGATATCTAATCTTTTCTGCTCTTCTATGGGGTTGATTGATGGTTATAACATCTCCAATATTATAAGGCAGAAAAATTATGCTGACATTTAGAAGCAAAAGCACAGAAAGATAAAACTAAGTATAAAGCATGCCCAACACTATTGGGGAAAGAAGAAACATCTGAAGACAAATAGAACTGAAAACAGAATGGCAATTAGGCCAAAGGAGAAATATGGGAGGCAATGGCTATATTTTGTGGGTGGCAGGCAGCTCAATTAATTATATAACAAGAAGGGGGAACCCAGACATTTCCGTAAGACACATTATTAAAAGGAATATTGACTTAAGCATCTTTTAAATTTTATGCCCTAAAAGAAGACAAAAGGGTTTCCCTAG
>NW_007736408.1:30284-31431 GCF_000696425.1 Galeopterus variegatus | reverse complement strand
TGGGTGATTTTGCCACCCCAGGGGACATTTGTCAATGTCTGGAGACATTTTTGGTTGTGACAACTGGGAGGTGCTACTAGCACCCAGTGGATAAAGGCCAGGGATGATGGTAAATACGCCATAATGCACACCGAATTCCCCTACAACAAAGAACTATCCAGCCCGACATGTCAATAGTGCTGAGGTTGAAAAACCAGATGAGAGAAGAAATCAGACTAAAGAAAAGCTGTGCCGAGTCCTCCCTTTAAAGGAATTTAGTAAGGGTGGGAGAGGTTCTAATAAGGAATAAATAGCCAGAGTGGCCGCTCTGGTAACTGTATCATAGCACAACTTCTCCAGGCAGGATGCTGCTCTGGCAGCAACTCTCTTCCTGGAATCCCTGCTCCTTTTTCAGATTATCCAAATCAGCTCTCCTTATTTATCAACTTAGGTCAAGTCTGACCTTGGGAGTCCTTTATAACCTCACTGCCTTAAAAATCATTAATCATTTATCCAGTGGTTTTTTTCATTTCCCAAATTCATAGAACTTCTAAGGATAATGTTCGATAATGCTTATAACCCACTTTACCCTTTCCTGAGCCCATGGCAATCCATGGCAATTTTTTTTTTTTTAAATATTACACATTACTACTAACCACCATGTTTCACTGAATCTGAGACATCACCGGCTCAAGTTGTACCATCATTTTATATACCACTAAAAATGAAAAGATACTGCCAATGAGGCTGCCAAATAGTAAGTCATTATCAATTATTAGATGCATCCCAATAACATNTCAATGCTACAGCCCCAGAAGCTCCAGAATCAGTAGTGGAAAACTAGTAATGATAATAGCACTTTACAAGCCTTGCACTTGTGCTACATTACACACTCTTATCAGTATTTCATCCATCAAAGAATACCATGAGGTGATATTATGAATATTCCCATTTAGTAGATGAGGAAAGCAAAGTGACGACATATGCCTAAGTCACCAAGCTAGTGCATGGCAGAACCTCTGATTATGAAGCAGTTCTCTCCACTGCAAAACCCAGGCTCCCAACTTCTAAGCCACTCTGACCTCATGAACATAAGCAAAAAAGCTACAAAGGGCAGGTTTAGGATAGAAGGGACTGACCGTATTATGCTTTTCAGACATAATCCACA
>NW_007736408.1:27865-28459 GCF_000696425.1 Galeopterus variegatus | reverse complement strand
ACACTCATCTGTGTCATTGTCCTGAAAAAAAGAGGAGAGCAAAAAACAGAATAATAATAGTTGGCACTCACATAACAACTGACACCTTTCAAATGCTTTCACAAATGAAAGTAAAGTGCTAGTTTTCCAAGCTGTGGACACCTGACTTTCTCAGGGACACAGATAATGACAGCTGATTAATAACTCACGTGTGTTCAAGAAAGAATATTATAAGGTCAACCAATCAACCGATGTTTTTACATTAAGACATGAAATAAAGTCTGTTGAGGAAAAAAAAAATCAGGTGCCCTTAGATTCTTTAAGTGAAATATTGATCTGATTGATTACTGGCATGCTAATGGCATAATTACATCTGTCATGTAAACCCCACTTAGTTCATAAAGTATTGAACAGGAACCGTAATTGTTTTCCTGTTAATGAAGCTGTAGACTATGTTCCCAGAGTGACTCATTTATTATTTAGTTTATTTCGAAATGGAGGGTGGCTCACTAGCATTCAGCTAAATTGGATAGATCACCACCACCACCACTACGGTCAACCTCCAAAGCTGGGCTCCTGTCCAAAATACGCAATGGAGCTCTCACCAAAAACCAA
>NW_007736408.1:25458-25711 GCF_000696425.1 Galeopterus variegatus | reverse complement strand
CTTGTTTCACTTGTCTTTGGACCCCCAGCTCCAAGCACAAGCACATAGTAGAGGGTCAGTAAATGTAAGTTGAATGAATATGTGAGAGGAGAAGCCTTTTCCAACCAGCTATGGTTTGGTGAAGATAATATCTAGTTGGCTTTTGTAATTAGCCAACACGCAGAAGTGCGGTAGAAAAGGACAGTAAACCTGCCTAAACTAAAAAACCATCTAGCATTCTACCATATTCCAGAAGTCTGGGGGACTGTTCCAT
>NW_007736408.1:22366-23486 GCF_000696425.1 Galeopterus variegatus | reverse complement strand
TCGGAAAGGACTTCCAGTTTAGACTTCTGAAAGTCATTGCTAAATAAGGTTATACATACAACTTACAGATATAAATCAAGAGATGGAAAGTTCTTTTGCCAACTTTCATATTTTACTCCATAACTAGACCACATCACCTGTTTTGTTCTCTTTTTTATAAATTCTGAAATTGTCTTATGGCCAACACACTACACTGCATTGCAATGTATTTTTTTATTAAAAGGGTTGCTTTATTAAGTATAAAAGTTTCCAATACAAAAGTATGAAGAAAACTATATAACTCTGCTTTTGGCATTTCCCATTTTTAAAAACTTACTAGGAAGGACCCCCAAAAATGGAAGTCGCCTGGTTCTCTCATGATCTCTGAGATCCTGACTAAGGAAGTGTTGATTTTGGCTCTTTCTTGGGAAATATTAGCAAATGCACAATTAGAGATTTGTCTAGATCTGCACTGTCTCATAGAAACATAATGTAAATCACAAATATGAGATACACATGTGATTTTAAATTTCCTTATAGTCACATTTTTAAAAATAANTCACAAATATGAGATACACATGTGATTTTAAATTTCCTTATAGTCACATTTTTAAAAATAAAATAATACAGAGGAAATTAATTTTAATCATATATTTTGTTTATGCAATATATTTAAGATATCATTTCAAAATGCAATCAATCTAAAAATTATTAATAAAATATTTTTACATCCTTTTATTGTACTGTCTTCAACCTGGTGTGTATTTTACAGCTACAGCACACCTCAGTTTGGTTCACCACATTTCAAATGCTCCATAGCCACATGTGACTAGTGACTACCATATTGAGCAGGTCGAGAAGCCATAATCTGCAGCATCTTCCCTTCAAGTATATTTGGATCAAGTGATCCCCGGGCAGTTGCCACTTTAATGGTTAACAGTGGCATTTAAAAGAAGCCAACTTAAAAAGATATAAGAGATGGCAACTGACACCTAGTGGACCTGACCTGAACATTTTTAGCAAGAATATCAACTAAGTAAGAATCCATAATTTAACAAAAATGTAAGGACAAGAAATCTTTTAGCACTTCTGATAGTTCTCCCAGATTATCCCTTCCTCCATGGAAAGTGAATATTTCTGT
>NW_007736408.1:19554-20370 GCF_000696425.1 Galeopterus variegatus | reverse complement strand
ACCAAAGAATCCTCCTAATACATCTAGTCATCTAGTCATTCAGTAAATTTTTGCTGGACATGTACTATGTGTCAAATATTATATTAGAACCCAGGGATATAAAGATGATGGAAACAGTATTGTTGCCTTGCAAAAGCACACAGTCTGATACAACCATTTTGGAAAATTATTTGTATTTGTTAAGCTAATAACATATGCCTATGCTAAGACCCAGCAATTCCACTTCTATACATTTCCCTAAGAGAAATTAGAGTATGCATCTACCCAAAGAAATGTACAAAAATGTTTGTGGNATTTCTGTAACAAGAAGCCAACTTTGAAATAGCACAGAGGTTCTGAACTGATTGTGGTCCTGGAATATATGGAATAAATACAGCTCCTTGAGCAAACTACAGTGAGCATCCTCAGTGGAACCTTGGATTTGGGCTCCTCACTGCAATTTCATGAAAGTGGTCCATTACTATCTCTCAAATATTAGGTTTCTGCATAACAGTTTGTTTGAGTGAAAAAATATCTCTAGTAGAGGAGAAAAGAGATTGAAAACTATTGGACAAAATGATCTCTTGGTTAAGTGAAAAAAGTCAAACATACTTTCATTTATATGACATTCCGGAAAGGTCAAAAGTATAGGGACAAATCAAATCAATGGCTGCCGCCAGAGGCTGAGGGTGGGACCAGGCATGGAGGAGAGAATTGATCTCAAATGGACACGGGGGAACTTTTTGGAGTGATGGAAATGTTTCTTATCTTGACTGGGTCTACACGAAAAAAAGGTGAGTTTACTGTATGTAAATTATACCACGATATACCTGACCC
>NW_007736408.1:17955-18414 GCF_000696425.1 Galeopterus variegatus | reverse complement strand
AGAGTAGAATAAATACATAAATTGTGTTACATTTAGTATATTAATATAATGGAATACTATAAAACAGTAACAAGAATAAAATATTGTTATGCTTAACTACATGGATGCATCGGAAGAATACCATGGTGAGAGAAGGAAGCCAGACACAAAAGAGTACTTCCAGTACGATTCCATTTGTATGAAGTTCAAGAACAAGCCAAATAAATCTACTGTGATAGAAGTCAGAAGAGCAGCTACCTCTGGGCATGGGGTATTGACTAAGAAGACAGCCCAGCAGAGCTTTCTGGGATGCCACAAATGCTCTACATCTTAATCTGGGCAGAAATGTAAAAACTTATCAGCCCATAAACTAAATATTAGTTCATTTTAAGTATGTAATACATCAATAAAAAAGGAGGAAAAAATTTAAGAATCTCGTAGCCTGGCTGGACAGCCAGGTGGCATTTAGAAAACTCTAAT
>NW_007736408.1:14730-17173 GCF_000696425.1 Galeopterus variegatus | reverse complement strand
GTGTTTACAGAAGGGGTGGGGCTGGGAGGGGAAAGAAAATATAATTTTGCAACAAGGCTTTTAAAAAACTATTAAAATTGCAAGTAGCCTGTGTTTATACTACAACTATAGGTTTCTGAATTGCAGTCTTATTTTGGCATTTCTGTCTACCATGGAATTGTGAAACAGATCAAATGCCATTTCAACAAACATAATTATAATACATAACAAATGCCAGTTAATGCTTCACATAGACAATAATAAAACATCCAGCAAAAGAAAATCATTTAAACAGCCCCTTGGAGTTTATTCAGTCATTCAACTCTGCATTCAATGAATATTCATTATGTAATTATTATGTGTCAAGCATTGCACTAGGAACTGAGGAAACAACAAATATAATGCAGTACTTCCTCTTGAGGATCTTACAGTTCAGTGAGGGACAGAGATGTAAATGAATAATTACAGCTCTGAGTAAACAGTACCTTAGAGTCATGCACAGGGGATAGAACAACAGTGGGGACCATGGCTTCCTCCACTGGGGCATCATGGAAGCCGATGACACCTGAGTTTACTCTTCAAAAGCAGAGGGGAGCTTACAAATCATGATCAGCCTGTAAACTAAATATTAGTTCATTTTAAGTACATAATACATCAATAAAAAAGGAGGAAAAAAAATTTAAGAATCTTGTAGCCTGGCTGGACAGCCAGGTGGCATTTAGAAAACTCTAATGTAGGTAATAAGTGCTTAGAGAAGGGCGAATAGATCCTGTGGAGCTACAGAAAGGAAGCTCCCTGGAGTTCTCCATGAAGCAGGCATGGTAGCATCAGTCCAGGAAGGTCATTTCGGGCTAGACTGTGAAGGGCTTTGAATATTAAGATAATAAAAATATTTTTAACAAAAGTATCATCCATCTTCCTTTTGGAATAGAAAGCTGATTTTTTTTAAAGAAAAACTAACTTTATTCTCATTTTAATTCTTTCCCACGTTTTTACAAAATTAATTATAATACATAACAAATTCCAGTTAATGCTTCACAGAGACAATAATAAAACATCCAGCAACAGAAAATCATTTAAACAGCCCCTTGGAGTTTATTCAGCTAATCAACTCTGCATTCAATGAATATTCATTATGTAATTATCATGTGCCAAGCATTGTACTAGGAACTGAGGAAACAACAAATATAATGCAGTACTTCCTCTTGAGGATCTTACAGTTCAGTGAGGGACAGAGACGTAAATGAATAATTACAGCTCTGAGTAAACAGTACCTTAGAGTCATGCACAGGGGATCGAACAACAGTGGGGACCATGGCTTCCTCCATTGGGGCATCATGGAAGCCGATGACACCTGAGTTTACTCTTCAAAAGCAGAGGGGAGCTTACAAATCATGCTGGATTGCTTTCTTACCTTCATGTCCGATTAGTTAAAGTTCTCTCTTGGCATTACAGTTCCTGATTCTACTTTTGTACAGCTTCTGTTAATCTTCCTAAGTAATCTTTCTAAAGCATAAATCAGATTATGTCACCGTTGCTTAAAACACTCTGAAAGCTTCCTCTACATGTAGAATAAAATCCAATCTCCCTGGCATAATGTAGAAGGCCTCTCATGATTTTGTTCCTTGCTAGTGCTGGGACCTCATCTTCTGCTTTCTTTCTTGCTCTCTTCACTGCAGCCATATTGAATTTCGCTGACCTTGAACATGCGAACTATTTCCAGTATCAGTGCCTTTGCACTAACTGTTCCTTCTGAAAGGATGTTCTTTCTTTCTTTTTTTAAATTTTTATTATTTATTATTAGCATATTCATTATTACAAATCATGATCCTTTACCCAATTTATCACTCCCCAAACTCCCTCTCTCCCTCCCCCCACCTCTAGTATCCTTAGGTTTGTTCTCTCCTTCTGAAAGTTCAACATAGTGTTGTGGTTTTCTTTCTTTCTTTCCTTTCTCTCTCTCTTTCTTTCTTTTCTTCTTTCTTAGCACCCAGTTATGAGTGGAAACATGCAGTATTTCTCTTTCCTAGTCTGGCTTTTTTCACTTAACATAATTTTTCCCAGACTCATCCATGTTACTGCAAATGGCAGATTTCATTCTTTTTTATGGCTGAGTAGTATTCCATTCTGTTTATATACCACATTTTCTTTATCCAGTCATCTGTCAATGAACACTTAGGTTCATTCCATATTTTGGCTTCTGTAAATAAAGCTGTGATGAACATAGGAGTGCAGGTATCCCTTCAACATGATGATATCCATTCCTTTGGATATATGCCCAGTAGTGGGATTGCTGAATCTTATGGTAGTTCTATCTGTAGTTGTTTGAGGAAACTCCATACTGTTTTCCGTAATGGCTGTGCTAATTTAGTGTAGAAGAGTTCCCCAGCAAGGATGTTTTTTCCCTGGATCTTTACATGGATAGTTCCTTCTCATCATACAGGTTGTAAGGAAAATACTGGAA
>NW_007736408.1:13156-13867 GCF_000696425.1 Galeopterus variegatus | reverse complement strand
TGTGACCCAGTCTGTACAATGGGCTTGAAGGGTTTGTGAACCCTAAGCCCTAGCTTGACACAGGTATCAAGTAAAATATAGTAATATATATCACACAATTGTCTATATTTATTTAGAATTCTTAACTTTAAAAACTTATCTTTTATTGATCTTTATTTTATTTTTATAACTGCTATAAACTAGAGGTCTAACTTAATTTTATACACAAATTTAGCCATTTGTTCCAACACCATTTATTTATAGACAACTATTTTTCTCCACTGATTTGAAATGCCAATAGCTGACACCTAGACTTCTTGTACTAGCATTTCTTATGAAAAAATAATAAATGAATAAATAAATAAAAATGGAGGGGAGTTTGAGGTAGGAAGGGAGGCATAGAGGCAGAGTGACAAGAGGTGAGGTTGGAGAGTTAGACTGGAACCAGGTCCTGAAGGGTTTCATATGCCTTGCTGAGAACTCTGGACTTAATCCTCTAGGCAATAGGGAGCAAGTAAAGAATATTCAGATAAGGAGTTAAATCAGATTGGCATTTCTATAAGAATCTCTGTTGCACCAGCACAGATGATGGGTGGTATAGGCTGAAACTAGAGGCAGGGAAAGCCAATTAGGAGGGTGTAGTGATTATCCAAACAAGAATCATGAGGGCACAGCAGAAGGAATGGGGGGTGGGCACAGTTTTGAGAACAACTTGAAAGTTTCCAGAGTCAA
>NW_007736408.1:12821-13021 GCF_000696425.1 Galeopterus variegatus | reverse complement strand
TCTTGTAAGTTTTCAGCTTGATCGAGTGGATGGATGGTGATATCATTTATGGAAATAAAAATGTAGAAGAAGGAATTTTGGAGAAAAGAAGGTAAGTTTGGTTTCATAGCCAAATGATGAGCATGAATTGACTGGGCTCTTCAGACAGAGGTCAAGAAAGCAGTTGAAAATATAGAACTGGAGCCAAAATAGATTCTTGT
>NW_007736408.1:10326-11196 GCF_000696425.1 Galeopterus variegatus | reverse complement strand
GTTAACACTAGATCACGATAACTGAAAGCCAGTGTTAAGACTCCACTCTGAGAGAGGACTGAAGGTGTATTGAGAAGAGGCACCTCAACACAAAGTGGTGTTTAAAGATCAACATGTCAGCAGCGTTTAGGACAAATAAGGGCTGGAGGAAAGTGGGGACCAACTAGGAAACTACAGTAATAATTTTTTAATCCAAAGTTGCAAAATTAACAAGTACCTGGGTTAGATTGGTGGTGCCAGAATGGAAATGGAAGAAAAACTTGAAGAATATTCCAGGATGGTTCCCCAGAACATGGAGTTTGACTGGATGTAAATATAAAGTAGAGAGAGGAATCAAAGGTGCAGGAAAAAGTCCTGAGGTTATGAGGAGGTATTATTTAAATATAAAAGGAACCAAATTCAATCATTGAATAATTGCTTTCTTTTATAAAAATACCTTTATACTCATTATAATGGTAATTTTCTTTTTAGTAGCTCTTTTAAAAGACAAAGTGTGTACTATTCCCTATTGAAACAAAACTTTGATTTAGAAAAATCCAGTATTTATGTGAAGAAATTAATATTTGACCTTCAAAATGGAACAGATTCTGATAGTGAAATGTGTCGTGTTGCTGATGGGATAGGGAAAATTCATTATTATAAGGATGTTTATTTTCTTCAAATTGTTATATATTAAATGTAGTTCTGATCACTATTACCAAAGAGATTTTTTAACCCTATTTACCAGATGGATGATGATAGTAAAAGAGTCTAGATCAACAGATTGTTGGTTCATATGGGGTCGAAGATTTGTTGGAGCTGTGGTGCTAGAGGAACGAAACTTGTAACATAGAAGGTGGGGCCCTTTAGATCAGAAATGATATAAACTGA
>NW_007736408.1:7543-8356 GCF_000696425.1 Galeopterus variegatus | reverse complement strand
ATGTTTCCCCAAAATTCATATGTTGAAATCCTAATCCAGAAGGTGATGGTATTAGTAGCCAGACACTGAATCTGCCAGCCCCTTGATATTGGACTCTCCCAGCCTCCAGAACTGTGAGAAATAAATTTCTGTTCATTATAAGCCACTCAGTCTTTAGTATTGTTATAGCAGCCCGAATGGCCTAAGACAATGAGTAACTGCTGAATAGGGGATTTCCTTCTAGGGTGATGAAAACATTACAGAACTCAATAGCGGTGGTGGTTGCACAACATTGCAAATGTACTAAATGCCACTGAATTGTTCTCTTTAAAATAGTTAATTTTNAATAGTGCATACCCATTCCAAATGATATAGAATTATATCTACTGGAAAAATAAACAGTACTCAAATTTTCCAATTTAAGTGAAGAGGTTTACAAAATAGCATATTCTATGTTGCTTTTCATTTACATCAGCAAAAATGCATAGAAAAGGATTTTGAAAAATATATAAGAAGGCATTTATAGTGGTCATCTCTGAGCAGGTAGGATTGTAGCTTCCATGCATTCTGTGTGGAACAGTGAAGTCGATGAGGGAAGTGTTCAGTTCGATCCCTGTATTAGTCCGTTTCTGTTGCTTGTAACAAAATACCTGGACCTGGGTACTTTGTAAGAAAATGAAATTTATTGCTTACAGTTTTGGAGGCTGGGAAGCCCAAAGTTCCAAAGACCACATCTGGTAAGGGTCTTGGTGATGGTGACAGTGACCCAGGGGTCTCACATGGCAGAAAATGGTACAGCAGAGAGAACCTAACCCCTCATGTGCTCTTTTCATT
>NW_007736408.1:4761-6474 GCF_000696425.1 Galeopterus variegatus | reverse complement strand
AAACCTACATTTGTACAAGTCCACTTTTACACATTTAACATTTGCTTATTGAAAGCAATGTCATAAAATCAAAAAAAAAATTAAACATGTTTTAGTTTTTCCTCACAAGAACATAAAAATTATTTCACAGGAAATTTTTAAAAGGCAACACAATGTTTCCTTTTAGTAGTCCTTGGGTAGTTATGACAGAATAGTTCCCACTGTCTGTTTGTTTCTTTGAACAGGGATTTTGGTCCAAAGTTTTGATTGTTTCTAGCATCTGCTTCTGCCTCCCTCTACCAGATTGGCTTCCTCCACGGCCACCACCTCTTGGTGCTCCGTGGCTTGAACTGCTGTTGGAATCACGTGGAGGAGGGCACCCCCTTTCCACACAAGGGGGAAGCCCTCTCATCTGCAAACCCGATCAAAACGACCTCTTGAGTAGAGATCACTGCGGCTGCGTGAGCAACCGTCTCGACTTCCACCATGTCCATCACGTGTGCGGCTGTCATCACCATAGCAACCACTTCCACCCTAGGATGGCGGCCCTCGTGTAGGTGTAGCGCTATGTGAGTTACCGAGTTACCGTAACTGTCACATCAATCTCTGTAGGAACCGCCACTTGGAGGATCTTATAGTCACCATCACGACCATATCCATCTCTACCACTATAGCCTCTTGATGGATAGTCATGCCGTGACCTGGAATGACCATAATCACGATAAGTATTATCTCTTAGTGGTGGTGTATAACTTCTGGTATCGGGAGAATTGGGGTAATCTCTGCTTGAATAGCTGTCTTTCGTAGAATATCCATCATCTCTTGGAGACAAATAAACATCTCTACCAGACAGCAGGGGTTCTCTTCGAGGTGGGCCTCCATAACTATCTCTACCACGAGACACGGGGGCTCTTCCTCCCCTTCCATGCTGCTGTGAACTGGGCCTGATGGGGCACATCTTTTAGGAGGAAGATTCCCTCTTGGTGGTGGTGGTCCTCTTTTTACTGGGAGTGGTCCCCTGGAAGAACTCAGGCTAAAATTCATGGACTATCTGCCATCATCCACGCGCCCTCCAGCGGGGGAGGTCCCCTAGTTCCTCCTCTTCCACCTCTAAGACCTCTCGGAGGGCCTCTGCTTCTTGGAGGGGGCCGTAGTCCATGTCTACCACTTTCAAATGGTGGTTTGGTGTTTTGTTCCACCTTGATGGCTTTTCCATCTAAGGACTTACCATTCATATCTCTGGCTACATCTGGTGGGCTTTCAAAGGTGACAAAAGCAAATCCTCTCGACTGGTTGGTTTCACGGTCTTTCATCAAGGGTACTTCCACTCTTCATCCCTATTTTCCACATACCGCTTCAAGGGCTTTCTTGTTTGTTTCCGTATTAAGCCCCAAAATGAAGCACTTTATGGGTGATCTGCTTCAACCATTTTTCCTCGGTGAGAGTCAGAGGGGTAAGGGGGTTTCAAGTTCCTACAAGCTCCCCAAAAGGCGCTTCCTAGCAGCTCCGGCAAGGAACAAATGCAGAAGCTGCTAGCACTACTGCACAACCATGTGCTCTTCTTTTAAAGCCCTCAGAACCATGCCTCTGACCACCATTATTAATCCATTCACTACTGCATGGTCCTACAATCCAATCACCTCTTCAAGGCTCCACCTTTCAATTACCATAATAGGATTTCCCACCCTCTTTACACTGTTACAGTGGGGAATAAGTTTTTTGTTTTTTCTTTTG
>NW_007736408.1:3025-4028 GCF_000696425.1 Galeopterus variegatus | reverse complement strand
TCGACTTGATGATTTCAATTCCTCTGTGTATATTCCCAGCAGTGGGATAGCTGGGTCATATGGTAGATCTATCTGCAGATGTTTGAGGAACCTCCATACCATCTTGCATAGAGGGTGCACCAATTTACAGTCCCACCAACAATGAATGAGAGTTCCTTTTTCTCCACAACTTCGCCAGCATTTATCATTCAGAGTCTTTTGGATTTTAGCCATCCTAACTGGGGTGAGATGGTATCTCACTGTAGTTTTGATTTGCATTTCCCGGATGCTGAGTGATGTTCAGCATCTTTTCATATGTCTGTTGGTCATTTGTGCATCTTCCTTAAAGAATATGCCTACTTAGCTCCTTTGCCCATTTTAAAATTGGGTTGCTTGTTTTTTTCTTGTAAAGTTCTTTGAGTTCCTTTTATATTCTGGATATTAATCCTTTGTCAGATGTATATTTTGCAAATATTTTCTCCTACTCTGTTATTTGTCTTTTAACTCTGTTTATTTTTTCTTTTGCTGTGCAGAAGCTCTTTAGTTTGATATAATNATAATAGGATTTCCCACCCTCTTTACACTGTCACAGTGGGGAATAAGTTTTTTGTTTTTTCATTTGTTTTGTTTTGTTTTAATTTTATTTTGTCGATATACACTGTGGTTGATTATTGTGGCCCATTACCAAAACCTCCCACCCTCCTCCTTCTCCCCTCTCCCACCCAACAATGTCCTTTCTGTTTGCTTGTCTTATCAACTTCAAGGAACTGTAGTTGTTATGTCTTCTACCCCCCCACCCCCGGTGTTTTGTGTGTGTGTGTGTGTGTGTGCATTTATTTATTTATTTTTAGCTCCCACCAATAAGTGAGAACATGTGGTATTTCTCTTTCTGTGCCTAACTTGTTTCACTTAATATAATTCTCTCAAGGTCCATCCATGTTGTTGCAAATGGCAGTATTTCATTCTTTTTTATAGCTGAGTAGTATTCCATTATGTAGATACACCACATTGTCCATATCCACTC
>NW_007736408.1:1606-2084 GCF_000696425.1 Galeopterus variegatus | reverse complement strand
TAAATGGGCAGGCTTTCTTGATTTCTCTTTCTGCATGTTCACTATTGGAGAATAGAAATGCTAGTGATTTGTGTGTGTTGATTTTCTATCCTGCTACTGTGCTGAAATCATTTATCAACTCCAAAAGTTTTTTTTGTAGATTTTTTAGGCTGTTTGATATATAGGATCATGTCATCTGCAAAAAGGGACAGTTTAACTTCATCTTTTCCAATCTGGATGCCCTTTATTTCCTTCTCTTCTCTGANGAAGTGTTTCTCCTATGTTTCCCTTAAGAAGTTTTATTGTTTCAGGTTGTATATTTAATTATTTAATCCATATGGAGTTGAATTTAGTATATGGTGAAAGGTATGGGTCTAGTTTCATTCTCCTGAATAATAATATCCAGTTATCCCAACACCATTTGCTGAAGAGGCAGTCTCTTTCCCAGTGGATAGGCTTGGTGCCTTTGTCAAAGATCAGATGGCTGTAGGTGTGTGGG
>NW_007736408.1:0-609 GCF_000696425.1 Galeopterus variegatus | reverse complement strand
TCCGAGTCATGGGTATTCCAGAAGGGGAGGAAAAAGGAGAATGTATTGAAAACATATTCAAGAAAATAGTGGGAGAAAACTTCCCAGGCATAGGAAAAACCACAGATCTTCAGATCCAGGAAGCTCAACGATCTCCTAGCATATTCAACCCAAAAAGGCCTTCTCCAGACATGTTATAGTCAAATTGGCAAAACTCAAAAACAAAGAGAATCTTAAAAGCTGCAAGAGAGAAGCATCAAATCACCTATAAGGGAGCCCCAATCAGGCTAACAACAGACTTCTCATCACAAGCCCTAAAAGCTAGAAAGGAATGGGATGGTATATTCAAAATACTAAAAGACAAAGATTGCCAGCCAAGAATACTCTACCCTGCAAGGCTGTCCTTCCGAAATGAAGGGCAAATAGTATATTTCTCAGACAAACAAAAACTGTGGGAGTTCATCACCACACGACCACCCTTACAAGAAATTCTCAAGGGAGTACTGGGATTGGTTCCTGAAAAATAACTACCACTGCCATAAAAATCCAACTAAAATCAAAACCCGCTCGTATAATAAAAATGACAATCATGAAAAGAAAACAAACAAACAAAAACACTACCTACAACCT
>NW_007736407.1:49976-64891 GCF_000696425.1 Galeopterus variegatus | reverse complement strand
CTTATTGGTGGGAGCTAAAAAAATAAACAAATTAATTTACCCACAAACACACACAAAAAAAGCTGGGGGTGGGGGGTGGGGAAGAAGATATAACAGCCATACTTTTTTTTTTGAAGTTGTTACAACAAGCAAATGGAAAGGCATTCTTGGGGGGGCTGGGCGAGAGGGAGGAGGGCGGGAGGTGTCGGTAATGGGCCATAATAATCATATACATTGTATATTGACAAAATAAAAATAAAAAAAAATAAAAAAAAAAAACTGTGGTAATGATCAACTCCCCAAATCTCAATTGCTTAGAGAAATCATTATTTCTTTCTCGTTCGTGTGACATACGGCTGCAGGTCATCTAAAGCCCTGGGATCCAGGCTGAAGGAGCATCCTCTACATAGACATTGTCATTCTCATGATATATAGAAAGAGAGTCTGTGGATTGATGCCGTGGCTCTATACTTCTGCTCAGAGGTGGCAAATCTCACTTCTACTCTTAGGCCAAAGTGAGTCACATGGCCAATATCTGACTGCAAAGGGTCGGAGGTATAATAATCTTATCACACAGAGGGGCAGCAAATATCGGGAACAATAACTTAATCTAGTAGTAAAGTATAATCCTACCTGTAACTCAAAGAGGATGGGAATAGGATGAACAGGATATTAGTGAATACTAGTAATGTCTGCCATGAGAAGCATTGTAAATACAAGCACAGAGGGCTATAAAATAGAACTTTGTGGTGGGCCAGCCCTGTGGCGCACTCGGGAGAGTGCGGTGCTGGGAGTGCAGCGACGCTCTCGCCGCAGGTTCGGATCCTATATAGGGATGGCCGGTGTGCTCACTGGCTGTGCGCGGTGTGGGCGACACCACACCAAGGGTTGCAATCCCCTTACTGGTCACGAAAAAGACAAAAAAAAAAAAAATAGAACTTTGTGGGAAGAAATGATGCATCCTGCCTGGAGGGAGTTAGGGACAGTTACACAGAAAAACAAACAATTGATCCAGGCTGGGGTTGGAGAACTTATCATTATCTACTTAATACTCAATAATAAATTCATTCAACAAATAGTTAGTGAGTATCTACTATGGGCCAAGAACTATACTCACTGACCTCTGATGTTAAACAAAACAGGCCTGATCTCTACCCTCATGGAGATGAAATATCTCTAGAGAAAACTAACATTAAACCAATAAACACAAAAATAAATATATATTTACAAATTGGACTACATATTACAGTGGAAAAGACTGGGCTGGTCGGAACTGTGTCAGAGATAGAATACATAGAGAAGGCCACTCTGAGGAAGTGATGCTGGAATTGAGTGCTGACTCAGGGAGCCAGGCAAACAGCCGTGCCAAGAATGTTCCAGGCTGAGCAAACAGGCTGTACAAACTCCCTGAGGTGGAAAAGAGTTTGGTATGCCCAAGGAACTGATGGGAGGAGGGAAAGCACTGTATTGCACGAATGAAAGGCAGTTCAGGAGGAGGCTGGTGAAAGAAGCTAAATCATGCTTAAGACCATGTTAAGGGCTTTAGATAGTGTTTTATGTGAAATAAGCCATCAGTAGTTTCCAGTGGTTGGGGGAGTTTGTGTGTGAGTGTGAGATATTACCCTATACCCCTTTATCTAATCATTCCAGCTTCTATGTGGAGAGTGGCTTGAAGTGGGGCAGGAGCTGAAACAGGAAGACCAGTTTGGAGGTTAGGCAGACAGGAGATGATAATGGCTCGGGTTAGATCTGTGGCAATGGACATGGACGTGTCTGAAGTAATTTC
This sequence comes from Galeopterus variegatus, assembly GCF_000696425.1. Lineage (NCBI taxonomy): Eukaryota > Metazoa > Chordata > Mammalia > Dermoptera > Cynocephalidae > Galeopterus > Galeopterus variegatus. The sequence continues at coordinate 63,126 of NW_007736407.1, read as the reverse complement.
AAGACATGTTTCAGCAGCAGAATTGATAGCAATTTGTGATGGATTAGAATGTGTGAGAGAGGAGCAGTGAGAGAGCAGAAACTAGCAAGAAAAATGGAGCTGGTTCTTCCTAAGTTCAATTTACTCAGGAGAGTAAGAGTGTTTCAAGAAAGAAGTGGTTAACAGCATAGAATACCACAGAATGATCCAGTGAGATAAGGACAGAGAAATCACCGTTGGCTTTGGCAGCATAAACTGACCTTAGCAAGGTCCATTTCTACAGAGTGGAGAGGGAAGAAGCTAAAATTGAATACATTAAAGAATGAATAAGAGGTGAGGATATGACTATGTAGGAAAAACTGGCAAGAAGCATGGCTAACGGAAGCAGAAAATTGGAGCAATAGCTGGAGGGGTGGTACACAAATAATTCAATATTTATGGCACAGATCCAATTGAGAGTGAAGGTAGAAATGATAACAATGGAACAAACCTCCTGAAAAGGCAAGAAGGACATGCCATCATACTCCCCTGGTCTTCCCCTAATTCCCTCGTCTTCTCAGACTCCTTTGCCAGCCCTCTTCTCTCCCCTACCCTATCTGAACTCTAATATTTGAATTGCTCAGGGAGCAGGCAGTCCACAGCCACCTTCTCTTCTCCTTTTAAATCCTCACTCTGTCCATTCCCATGACTTTTGATATTAATATATGCTATGACCCTTAAGTGAGTATTTGCAGCCCAGATCTTTCTTCTGATCTCTTCACTTCTATATTCAATGGTTTATTCTGTATTGCTAACTAGAATGGCCCACAGATATCTCAAAATTAAAGTGTCTCAAATAAACTTTTGATTACCCCATTCCCCCTTCATCAAATAAGGATAATTAATATACTCATGTTTACAAACATAATCAATCTTCGTGACTCTTAATTAATTTCTCCCTAAACCCTCTCTCTCTCCCCCTTTCCCACCTCTAATAACCACAGTTCTATTCTCTCTTTTTTTAAGTTTAGTGCATTATTGTGACTCTTCCTTTCTTTCTTTCAGCTCCCACTTATGAGTGAAGACAAGTAGTATTTCTTTCTCTGTGCCTGGCTTGTTTCACTTAACATAATTTTCTCTAAGTTCATCCGTGGTTGCTGTGAATGGAAGAATTCCATTCTTTTTTATAGCACAGTAGTATTCCATTGAGTATATATACCACATTTTCCTTATCCAATCATCTGTCGATGGACATTTAGGTTGGTTCCTACTCTTGGCTATTAAAAATAGAGCTGCAATAAACATGGGAGTGCGGGTGTCCCTTTGACATGATGACTTCCATTCCTTTGGGTGTATACCCAGCAGTGGGATTGCTGGATCATATGGCAATTCTATTTGTAGTTGTTTGAGGAACCTCCATACTGTTTTCGATAATGGCTGCACTAATTTACAGTCCTGTCAATACTATAGAAGAGTTCCCCTTTCTCCACATCCTTATCAGCATTTATCATTCTGTCTTTTTTATAATAGCCAGTTTAACCAGGATAAGATGATATCTCAACGTGGCTTTGATTTGCATTTCCCTGATACTGAGAAATGTTGAACATTTTTTCATGTGTCTGTTGACTATTTGTATATCTTCCTTGAAGAAATATCTACTCAGTTCCTTTGCTGATGTTTTAATTGGGTTACTTATTTTCTTCTGCTGATCTTTGTATATTCTGTATATTAATCCCTTGTCAGGTGCATAATGTGTAAATATTTTTACCTATTCTGTAGGTTGTCTCTTCATTGTGTTCATTGCTTCTTTTGCTGTGCAGAAGCTTTTCAGTTTGATATAATTTCATTTGTTTACTTTTTATTTTGTTGCCTGTGCTTTTGGAATCTTATTCATAAAGTCTTGCCCAGTCCTACATCCTGGAGTGTTTCCCCTATGTTTTCTTTTAGGAGTTTTATAGTTTCAGTTCTTGTATTTAAGTCTTTAATCCATTTTGAATTGATTTTGGTATATGGTGAGAGGTACAGATCGAGTTTCATTCTTCTACCTATGGATGTCCAGTTTTCCCAGCACCATTATTGAAAAGGGAGTCTTTTCCCCAATATATGTTCTCAATGCCTTTTTCAAAGATCAGTTGGCTGTAAGCATATGGGTTGATTTCTGGTTTCTCTATTCTGTTCCATTTGTTCAAGTGTCTGTTTCTATGCCAGTACCATGCTGTTTTGGTTACTATCACTTTGTATTGTAATTTAAAGTCAGGGAGCATTATGTCTCCAGCTTTACTTTTTTTTGTTCAGATTGCTATGGCTATTCAGAGTCTTTTGTTTTTCCTGTATGAATGTTAGGCTTTTTTTTCTATTTCTGTAAAGAGTATCATTGGTACTTTGATGGGGATTGCATCAAATCTATACATTTCTTTGTGTAGTATGGATATTTTCACAATGTTAATTCTTCCAGTCCAAGAGCCTGGAATGTCTTTCCATTTTGTTGTGTCCTCTTTAATATCTTTCAGTAATGATTTGTAGTTCTCGTTATAGAGATGTTTCATCTTCTTGGTTGAATTGATTCCTAGGTTTTTGGGTTTTTTTTGGGGGGGTGACTATTGTAAATGGGCTTGCTGTCTTGATTTCTTTTTCTGCTAGTTCCTTTGTGGAGTATAAAATGCTACTGGTTTTTACATGTTGAGTTTTATCCTGTAACTTTACTTAAATTGTTTATCAGCTTTCAGAGTTTTATAGTAGAATCTTTGGGTTTTTCTATATATAGATTTTTCTATATATAGCTTTAAGAGTTTTATAGTAGAATCTTTGGGTTTTTCTATATATAGGATAATGTCATCTGCAAACAGGGACAGTTTGACTTCATCTTTTCCAATCTGGATGTCCTTATTTCTTTCTCTTGCCTGATTCTTCTGGCTAGTAGTTCCAATACTATGTTAAATAGGAGTAGTGAGAGTGGGCATCCTTGTCTTGTTCCTGTCCTTAAGAAGAAAGTTTTCATTTGGGATGATATTGGCAGTGGGTTCGTCATATATGGCTTTTACACTATATTGAGATACTTTCCTTCTATACCTAATTTGCTGAGAGTCTTTATCATGCAGGGATGTTGAATTTTTACAAATTTTTTTCTATGTCTATTGACATAAAAAGATGGCTTTTGTCCTTGATTTTTTTTCATGTGGTGTAGCACATTTATTGACTTGTGTATATTGAATCATCCTTGCATCTCTGGGATGATTCCCACTTGATTGTGGTGTATTTTTTTTTTTTGGACGTGTTGCTGTATTCTGATTGCTAATATTTTGTTGAGGATTTTTACATCTATGTTCATCAAAGATATTAGCCTGTAGTTTTGTTTTTTGATTGTATCTTTGTCCAGTTTTGGTATCAGGGTGATGCTGGCCTCATAGAATGAGTTTGGGAGAATGGCTTCTGTTTCAATGTTTTGGTATAGTTTGAAGAGAATTGGTATTAATTCCTGGCATGGTATAGTTTCTTTCTCTTTCTCATTTGCATATCTGCTCTACTAATGATGTTTGTTCTTTCTAGAGTATTCATTGTGGTGATTATCGTTTTGGGGGTTCCAGATGCAGGACTCCCATAAGGATTTCTTGTAGAGCTGGTGGTGTGATGGTGAATTCCCACAGCTTTTGTTTGTCCAGGAAATATACTATTTCCTCTTCACTTCTGAAGGATAGCTTTTCTGGGTAAAGTATTCTTGGCTGGTAGTTTTTTCTTTTAGTACTTTGAATACATCATTCCAATCTCTTCTGGCCTGTAGAGTTTCTGTTGAGAAATTTGCTGTTAGTCTGATGGGGATTCTCTTATAGGTGACTTAATGCTTTTCTCTTGCTGTTTTTAGGATTCTGTCTTTGTCTTTAACTTTTGACAGTTTGACTACAATGTGTCTCAGAGAGGACCTTTTCGGATTGAATCTGTTTAGGGACCTTTGAGCCTCTTGGATTTGGAAGTCCATATCTCTACCAATACCTGGGAAGTTTTCCACTGTTATTTCATTGAATATGTTTTCAATGCCTTTTCCTTTCTCCTCCCCCACAAAACACCCATGATTCAAATGCTTGTGCACTTAAAGTGGTCTGCTACCTCTCTTAGATTGTCTTATTTTTTTTTCTTTTTTTTTTTTTTGTCTATTGTATTATTTCAAAAAGACTGTCTTCAAGATAAGAAATTCTTTCTTCCACTTGCTCTAGCCTGCTTTTTACACTCTCAGTTGTAGTTTTTATTTAATTGAATTAGTCTTTCAGCTCCAGGAGTTCTGCTACATTCTTTTTTATGGAACTTATCTCTCTGTGAATTTCCTCCTTCAAGTCTGGATTGTTTTTCTCCTTTCATTGTGTTGTCTGAGTCTTCTTGTATGTCACTGAGTTTTTTTAAGATTGTTACCTGACATTCCTTTTCAGACAGTTCAAGGGTTTCCAGCTCTATGAGGTCTGCTACTTAAGAATTATTGTATTCCTTTGGTGGTGTCATATTTTCTTGTTTTTTCATATTTCTAGTTTCTCTGTCGATTTCTTGTCATCCAGTAGAGCAGTTGCTTCTACTATTACTCTGCAGTGAGCTTTGAGGAGAGAGATTTTCTCCCATAGATGTGTTTTATATTGATGTTGAATAGGGTGCTTTAGTATTGGTTTTGGGTAGAATCAGTAGTGTAGTCTCCATGTGGGTACTTCTGCTGTATTCAATGTTGGAGTTGTGTGTGGGTACCTCCCACATGTAGGCACTGGGACACTTAGTGATTTCTTGCTGAGGTTAGTTGGGATGTCAAGGACGTGGGCTAGCTTTTGAGGTCTTGCACAAAGTTCCTGGGTTCCTTGTCACTCTTTGGCTGGGATGAGTGAACCTAGGTGGACTTGTTGGCTACCCATCCAGTGACCCATGACCGTGATGGGTGCACTGGGGTATATTGGACCTCCTCAGCTTGAATGGGTGACCCTGAGTAAGGTCCCTAGGTGGACTTGTTGGCTACCCATCCAGTGACCCATGGCTGTGATGGGTGCACTGGGGTATATTGGACCTCCTCAGCTTGAATGGGTGACCCTGAGTAAGGTTTTTACTTCCTCATTTCTATAAACCAAGGCTTCTACTGGGTCCTTGTTTCTCTTGGTTGTGGGATGGGAATTTTCTTCTGTACACTATTTGGCTATCCTGGGTTTCTGTACTCTCTGGGTTCTCTGCACATGTCTCTCCCTGGGTAAAGGCAGTTGTGCTAACTATACATGAGGTGTAATTCCCCCTACGAGTTGAGTCACTGGGGTGTGGGTATATGCTGGCTTACCTCTTTCTGGTGGCTCTGTTTGTGACCCTTCTTGTGTCAATGTGTGATGGCAGTGGTGGGTCCTGCCCATGGCCAGTCAGACTGCTATAGCAGCAGTGGTAGGTGTATATGGCTCCTGGTGGTGCGGCAGAGGGAGCAGTGGAACAGGTACCTAGCCCAGCTCGTTTGGCTACTTCTTCAGTGTTGGCATGGGGTCCCTCTCACTGACAGTCTGGCTGATGCTGTGGCGTGAGTGAGGGTCCCACTCTCAGCCAATCTGGCTGGTGCAATGGCTATGGCAGCAGAAGCCATACTGCATGCATCTATGGTAGGGGTCCCACAAAGCCAGGCTGGCTGGTGAGGGGCTTGGGCAGGGGTCCCACATGCATCCAGTTTGGTTGGTGTGGCAGCACACATGGCCACTGGTGATGGCCACTGCACTGCAGGTGGGTACAGCAGGGGGTCCCATGCCCAGCCAGGGTGGCTACTGATTCAGCATTGGCAGGAGGTCTCACACCCAGGTGGTCTGACTGGTGATAACTATGGTGGCAGCAGCTGCATTGTACACAACTATAGCAGGGGGTCCTGCATGTAGCTGGGCTGGCTGTTGAGGTGGCTTGGGCCAGGGTCCTGTGCATGGCTCACCTGGCTGGTGCAGTGGCATAGATGGCCACTAGTAATGGCTGCTGCATGCAGGTGGCCGTGGCAGAGGTTCTGCACACAGCAGAGCTGACTGGTGCAGCAGTGTGGGCAGGAATCCTGTGCATGGCTGGTCTGGTTGGTGTTGCAGTGCCAGTGTGGATGGCTACTGTGCAGGCAGCAGCCGTGTGGATTGAGGCAAAACTTACAGTGGGAAGGCAGGAAACGGTCCTGGGTCCTGACAATGTCACTGGTGAGTGCAGCGCTGGTAGCAGTGTTCCTACCTTGCTCTTCCTCTGAGGAAGAAATGCATCCTGGGTTTCTCTAGTCCACCATCTTCCCACATCCACAGTTTAATGATTTTTGACAAATGTATACACTCATTTTACCACCCCATATCTATCATTCTAGAATCTTTTTTAATGCCTTTTTCCAATCAGTTCCCACTCTCCACCTCCAACATTAGCAACCACTGTTCTGATTTTTATCACTATAGATTAGTTTCGTCTGTTTTAGAATTTCATATAAATGGAATCCAACAGTATTTTTTGTATCTGGTTTCTTTCACTCAGCATAATGTTTTTGAGATTCATCTATGCTGTTGTGTTTTTTAATAATTCATTCTTTCTTATTGCTGAGTGATACTGTAAGATATATCATAATTTATTAATTCTTTCTTTTATTTTGCTAGGTGATAGAACAGGTGTATGTTTAACACATAAGAAACTCCTAGATAGCATTCCAAGATGGAGTATAACATTTTATACTTCCACTGGCAATGTATAAGAGTTTTAGCTATTCCATATCCTATCCAATATTTAGTGTTGTCAATCTCTTTCATTTGAACCATTTGATTAGGTGTTTTGTGGTTTTAATTTTCCCTTCTCTGATGACTAATAATTTTGAGCATGTTTTCACATGCGTATTGGCCATTTCTATAACTTCTGTTGTGCAGTGTCTGTTTTAAATTGAAGTTTTTGTCTTTGCATTACTGAGCTGTAGAAATTCTGTGTATATTCTGAATTCAAGTACCTACTTGAGGTATGTGTACATCTCAAGTACCTTTTCTGTGGCTTGACTATTCACTTTCTTAATGGTGTCTCTTAATAAGTGTTTTTTAATTTTGTTTCAGTACTTCTTATCAATTATTTTGTGGTTAATGTATTTCATTCTATTTAAGAAAATTTTGCCTGCTCCAAGGAAATAAAAGTATTCTATTTTCTTGTAGAAGCTTTATAGTTTTAACTTTTATGTTTTCATATATGATATATATATATCAAATTAATTTTTGTGTATGATATGAGGTAGGGCTGAGGTTCATTTTTTTCCCCATATAGCAGTCTAGTTGTTTCAGCACCATTTGTTAAAATAACTTTCATAACATTCATATCTCACTGAATTCCTTTGGCAACATGTTAAAAATCAATTGGCCCTACATGTATAGATCTATTTCTGGACTCTATTCTATTCCATTTGTCTATTTTTCAGTCTTGTCTAATGTGGCTCATGCCACATGATTTTAATTACTGTAATTTTATAAATCTTAAAGTTAGAAAGCAAAGATCCTCCAATTTTTTATTTTTCAAGATTGTTTGGCTATTCTAGATCTTTTGTACTTTTATGTGTGTTAAAATTAGCTTATAGGGCTGACCCCGTGGCTCACTCGGGAGAGTGCAGCGCTGGGAGCACAGCAGCGCTCCCACCAAGGGTTCGGATCCTATATAGGGATGGCCGGTGCACTCACTGGCTGAGCGCGGTGTGGGTGACACCAAGCCAAGGGTTCCGATCCCCTTATTGGTCACAAAATACCACACAAAAAAATTAGCTTATAAATTTCAACAAAAAAAATGTCCCCTGGGATTTGTTTGAGATTGTATTTCTATACAACAACTAGATAATTCACATCTGATGGAGTTTGGATGTATTGACATCACAGAACTCATGTGGAAATCTGATCTCCAAGTGGCAGTGTTGGGAGCCGTTTGAGTCATGGGGGTGGATCCTTCATGAATGGATTAATGCTCTCCCTAGGGGATGTGGGTAGTGAGTGAGTTCTCACTCTATTAGTTCCATGAGAGCTGGTTGTTTAAAAGACCCTGGCACCTTCTCTCTCTGTCTCTTGCTTCCTCTCGCCATGTGATCTGCTTGTACCTGCTGGCTGCCTGCCACTTTCTGCCACAAGTAGAAGCAGCCTGAGGCTTGTGCCAGATGCAGCTGTCCCAGAATCATAAGCCAAATAAACCTCTGTTCTTTATAAATTACTCAGTCTTGAGTATTAACACAAAAACAGACTAATACAATATCTTAACAATATTGAGCCTTCTAATCTATGGATATAGCGTATTTCCCATTTGCACAGGTCTTTAATTTCTCTCCACAATGCTATGTAATTTTTGTTATAAAGGACTTGAACATCTTTAGTTAAATTTATTCCCAGTATTTTGTATTTTTGATGTTATTATTATAAGTGGTACTGCTTTTAAAATTTTATTTTCCAATCCGTCATTGCTAATATATAGAAATACAATTGATTTTTGTATACTGACCTTGTACCCTATGACACTGGTAAATTCACTTGTTCTAATATTTTTTATTTGTCTGTTTTAATTATTTGTCTCCTATATTTATGCCTTTTATTCCTTCTTGTAATTTTTGCCTTATTACACTGGTTAGAATCTCCAGATGATGTTGAGTAGAAGTGATGAGAGTAGACATCCTTGCCATATTCCTGCTCTTAGGAAGAGTAGAGTTCCTTTTTATTTCTTGCTTTTTGCTTATTACTTCTTATTTCTCCCTGTAAACAGTAAGTTTCTCCAGAGTAAGAATCATAACTTATTCATACTTGTATTCTCCACCATTCCTGACATAGAAAAGAGTCTGACATTTCAGAAGCATTTAGTAAATACTTGTTGATGGGTTAAATAAATTACAGATGGCAGAAATGCCCTGAGGCCTCTGTTTTGATCCCTGGACACATTCAGTGCTGATCTCCTGAAATGAAGTGGCAGCTCACAACCAGGCAGCCACTAATAAAAACAATTTTTTTAAAAAATTCATGGTTTCAGATTGAGTTTTACGCAAATATCATGTTAGAATTTCTAAACGTGTTAGAGGAGAAGTGGCCATTTTAGCCAGAATATGAAGTAAGACACAATGCATTATCCTAATTTTGAAATTCAAAGCACACAAACTGATTAAAGCAGTCACAGTATTCAGATTCACCAACTACAAGTCCCAAATATGCAAAACTATAAAGCTGGCTAAAAAGAATGAAAAAGTGAAAAACTAGTGTAGAGGGTTAGAAATCTTGATTCTCATTTGATTTTTAGAATAGGGTTTTTAGATAACGTATGTATGGGACAAAAGTCCTCAATTAAGGGACAAAAGTCCACAGCCAGTGGGCAAAAGCCCATCTAGTCAACTCTAATCATTGTTTAAGTATGGGATTGTATACTTTAATGATTTTAGAGCTAACAGGTAGTTGACATACCGATCTTGTTAAGAGATTTTAAAGAATTGCTGTAGGGAAAAATGTGAAAAAATATTTGCTATGGATAAACTGTTTTGTTATGGAAACTTTAGAGACAATTATACTTAGATTTAAATGATGTTACTAGTTTCCATTGTTTAAGCTATACTTAGCCACAAATAACTTTTGTCACAATGCCCATGTCCTTCTGTCCTTTTGAAATGATTGAGTCAACTGATTTTTCTTGTGAAACTTCCTAGTCTTTACAATAAAAAACAGAAGCTAACTTTGAATAGGGGCTGTACCCAGTTTCTCCTTCTAACAGAGGGTTTGCTGAGGTGCAGTCCCTTTGGACTTCTCATTGCATTCATGTTGCTTTGAGTAATCCTTTTTTGCATCTCCATTACATGGTGAGAAGTGAAACAAACTAGGATTTGTGGTGAAATGGATTCATCCATCTGATACTCATCCACAAAGTACTATTTTTTCAGAGTATTATTAAAGCTTGATCATCAGGATCAGCAGCAATTGTTGCTTCAAAGCTTTTTGCTAAATAACAGGTAATGATAAATGCTACCAATTATTGAGAACATATGCCAAGCATTTTTCTAAGAGCTTTGAATACTTTATGTCATGTTATCCACCAACACTTGGAGATAGGCATTGTGTCCCATTTTGTAGATGAGTTGATTGAAATTAAATTACTGTCCCAAGCCATGTAGTTCCTATGTGCTATAGACAAGACCCAACATGACCTAAGTCCAAAGTATGAAAACTTAACCACTAAGCTATACTTCCAAGTTCCATGCCATGGAGAGGCGGTATCCTGGTCAATCCCCTCTGTATTGCCCCAGGACCTGGACTGTCTGATCCATGAGATAAGAGACCGTATCTTTGTGTCACCACCTAATCCAAAGTCTAGAATAGCCTAGCATTAAACAGGCACTCAACCAAATTTTATAAGTTAAATTACGTACATTATCAGTTAATCTTAACCACAACCCTAATATTAGTCTGTTCACTTGTTAATAATTGAAAATATTTTTATCAAAATCTTCCACCCTGATTCTGAATTTGCTCATTTCTCCTGGTAATTTTAGGTCCATTTTCAATTTTTGCTTCATATTTTTAGAATTGTGTTAAGGCATCTTTCTGGGTATTTAAGCTTTTAAATATTATGCAGAGACCTCTTTATTCTTTTTTTTTTTTTTTTAAACATGACCGGTAAGGAGATCTTAACCCTTGGCTTGGTGTTGTCAAACATGACCGGTAAGGAGATCTTAACCCTTGGCTTGGTGTTGTCAGCAGCACGCTCACCCAGTGAGCAAATCGGCCATCCCTATATGGGATCCGAACCCATGGCCTTGGTGTTATAAGCACCACACTCTCCCAAGTGAGCCACGGGCCGGCCCGGGGCCTCTTTATTCTTGAAGATGCTTTTTGTCTTAAAGTCTGTTTTATCTGAAATTAACATCTTATTGCCAACTTTCTTTTGTTTAGCACTTGTGTTTTATCTTTTTCTATCCTTTTTACTTTGAACCTTCCCAGGTCTTTAAGTATGTCTCTTGTAAAAGGGCATGGCAGAATTTTGTGTTACTGTTTTCAAATTCATTCTAAGTCTATTTTAATTTGCATGTTTAACTCATTTACATTTTTATTGATTTTAAAAATATTTAGCCTTGTTCCTACCATTTTACTTTGTGCTTTCTCTTCTATGGTTCTTTTTTTTTTTTTAGTATTCAGTTTGTGACATGTTTGTTTTCTTATTCCATTTCTTTCTCTTTTCTGATTTGGAAGTTTTACACTCCATTTCAATTCTTGTAATGGTTGTCCTTGAATGTTACCCTTTACAGGTGTTTTTAAAATTTTCTTTGTTTCATTTTCAAATGTTCTTTTCTCTTATGAAATAACTAAAGTTTTAAAACTTCCACCTTTTCTAAGAACAATCTGTCAAAAGCCCAGCAGTAAAAGCGGCAAAAGAACAACAGAATTATTAAGAAAAAGGGTTTGTGGGTACAAAATATAAATACTGTATGCAAACTGAAAATACTTGTAAAATTTTTAAAATTGTAAACCTAAAAGTCTTCATAAGGTAAAGACAGAAATGTTGACCTGCCAAGAAAAAGAAAAATTACTCTTTTATCTTAAAAAAGTAATTTTTTTTAGGTTGGCAGGAACTTTTGTAATCTAATCCAAGTTCCTTATTTCCACAGAGTAGAAATAATTTGCCCAAAATATTGATTTGTGGGTGTATTCATCCATATTTGTTGCTTAGAACAAAATACATGGAACTGGGTAATTTATAAGAAAATGAAATTTATTGCTTACAGTTTCTGAGGCTGGGAAGTCCAAAGTCCATCTGGTGGTGGCAACAGTGACTCAGTAGTCTCACATTACAAGATGGCAGAAGCAGAGAGAGATAGATTCTCCTCTCTTCTTTTAAGCCCTCAGAATCAGGCCCCTGACACCATTTTTAACCCATTCACTACTGCGTCATTCTATAATCTAATCACCTCTTCAAGACTCCACCTTTCAGTTACTGTAATAGGATTTCCCACGCTCTTAACAGTCACAGTGGGGACCAACTTTCTAATACATAAAACTTGGGGGATGCAATTCAAGCTTCAGTGGGTTTGTGAGGGACATAATTCAATCCAGTACAGTAGGCATGAAATACACTGTGATAGAATTTCTTTTTCTGCAACTATTAATGGATGGAGATGCAAGGGAAAATCTAAGCATGAAATAATAACTACAAGAGTAAGACTGTTTCTTACATGATCCTCTCCATTTCAGCAGGACTCGTAGACCCCTTACATCAGGCAGGGTGAAGGGAAGCCCCAGGCAGATAAGAAAAGCCAGTTATGGGACAGTTACTGTCACTTGATTAATTTTTATTTGTAAGTCACATGCCTGTAATCCAGGTAGCTGCTGCCACAGTGACAGTGGTGCCTATGTTCATTAGCAAAATCCAAATAACTACTTTTCAAGTAAGTCAGTCAGAAAATTTTCTATTTATTGAGAGCTTTTTATTTATGATCTCTTTATTGAAATAACAGCACAACAAATTAAGTAATCTGTACTTGCTAGTCGCAAAGTTCATGAGGTATATCTACAAAGAACTGAGCATCCAAGTCCATGAAGAAAGTCGCCCATTACTTTCTAGACACGTCTACTATACAGATTGGAGGATGATTTAAAATAGTGCTTTCCAAACTGATACTTCACAGAATAACATTTCTAACAAGTGTTTAAGTGGTCTCTGGAGAAAAGCGTCCTAGGGTCAAATACATATGTGAAACTCTGGGTTAAACAATGTTAAATAATTTCAACGCGGGCCTTCTCAGAGACTTTCCTGTGATTAATGTGCTTTGTGTGTGGGGTTCTGTAGCTAATTCAAACTATAGAATCTTTTTCTCCTGAGTGCTTTCATGGAACACAGGTTGAAAAACATAATTTAAAGAAATGCAAACTTTTGCAAATACAATATCTTTTTCACTAAGCTTTTTTTTATTGTGGTAAAATACATATGTCATAAAATTTGCCATTTCAACTATTTTTAAATGCACATTTCACTGGCACTAAGTACATTCACATTGTCATGCAACCATCACTATCATTCATGTCAAGAACTTTTTTCATCTTTCCAAATGGAAACTCTGTACCCATTAAATAACAGCACCACGTTTCCTCCTCCCCCCAGCTGCTGACAACCATCACTCTACTTTCCATCTGTATGAATTTGGCTACTCTACATACCTCCTATGAGTATAAGTGGAATAATATAGTATTTGCCTTTTTGTCACTGGCTT